>NC_021162.2:1475574-1480917 GCF_000331145.2 Cicer arietinum
AGACTCAAGGCAGATAATGTACCATTCAAGATCAATGAAGAAACGTCAAAGAAAGGACAGAGATGCTTTAAATGCTAAACCATTAAAAGTCAAAAAGCTATTTCAAAGGAGGATTATTTTTATTCTAAAAATAATGTTTCAGTCAAAAAAGCTAAGTCTCTCCAACAGCTCTTGTACCTTCTTTCAAGTACATCTACAGCCTATAAATAGAAGGCCATTATCCCATTTCTCAGCAAGAAATTCAAGTGCTAAGTAATCAACAATATACAATCACACTTAAGCTTGCAATTCTGCAAAACAGAGGCAACATCACTTTCTGCAATTCGCGAAACAGCCACTGCTGCACATTCACATATCAGCTGCGAAATTATCATTATATACTCTGTAAAGAATCTATTCTCAAACAAGAGTTGAGAAATATCAGATTCTGTCAAATTCAATCATTTGTAAAAACTCAAACTATAAGAGTTTCTTTATAGTTTGTTTAAGATTGTTTCCTATCAAGGTTAGATAGGTGTTGTAATTGCTTTCTGGGTGGAAAGTAATTAAAGTTGAAATAGATCAAGGTTGATCTATTCTAGGTGTTGTAAGATTAAGAAGGCTCTTCGTTTTAAACACTTAGTGGAAAATCTCACAGTGTGAGGACTGGACGTAACCCACGTTGGGTGAACCAGGATAAATCTTTGTGTGGTATTCTCTTTCCTATCTCTTTCCTCATTATACTGCATTGATCAATTAAGATAAAATAGAAACTGATTTTCTGCTAATCTAAGAACGTTCTCTGTTTTATAACATAAACCAAGAACGTTCTCCGTTTTCTGTTTTCATAACCAAGATCATTCTTGAGTTATTTTCTTAAGATTTAACAGGAATTTTTAAAAGGCACATTTACAATTCAAACCCCCATTTCTTGTAAATCGACATTGTTACTTCAAAAGCATCACCACCCCTTGCATAGTCTTGGACATTATCCAGGTCTCTGAAGTACTTAGCGTACATAACATCGACATATGTTGCACTTTTATCACTAAATATGATAGTGCCCGTCAGGTAAAGAAGAAAACATCTAATGGCGTTAAGTTGATGATATTCCCTCACATTGGATTTCAAGGGTTGAGAATCTAAAATGCGCTCATCTAGTTGTTTCAACCTCTGTCACCGCATCATCTAAGCTAAACCCAAGATCATTACGCAACAACTTAACCCCCTCATCTTTTACTAACGGTATATGTGTTAGGAAGTGTTCGGTGATGGACAGATGCATAAGATAAGATATATTGCTGAGAGTCATTGTCATCTCTCCAACAGGAAGATGGAAGAAACTAGTCCCATGCCACCTCTCACAAATGTAGAAAACAAGTCATCTAAGCCAGACGCTTTGCTTAGATTCAAACAAAGTCACGAAAAAAGCTAAAACATGTGCTTGAGAACGAAAACTTTCATTTCTAAACCCCTATTGTTTAGTGATGGCTTTGACTTGACACTCTCTGCATATAAACTCATGTTGGGTCTCCTTACCATGTCATAATCAACAATTTGTCACATTTCAACATTTTGACTATATCAAGTTTCAACAATATAAATTACTTTAAACTACAAAGACAACATGAACTAATTATATCTCACTATAAATTAAAAAAATCTTCTCAAACACATGGCATACAACAAATATAACAACATAGAAAATATAAATTCAATTACAAACAACCAATTGACATAACAACATCAACATTCATCCCTGACTACCTATTGAAACTATAGCAACATAAACATAATTGTATATCAACACAAACTCTTACAAATAAAAATAATAATACTAAAATAAAAAATAGGCATAATTGTTCATACGGTCCCTTAACTTAATTTCAAATAATATAATAATACTAAAATAAAAAATAGGCATAATTGTTCATACGGTCCCTTAACTTAATTTCAAATAATACTTTAGTCTTTTATCTTTTTTTCTTCTTCCTGATTTGGACCTTTATTTAATTATGCCTATTTTTAAATGTTCTTCAATGAAAACTACTTAAATTAGATTGAATTTCATATTCATTTATGAGATATTAGTTCAACATATTTTTTTATATAACATTGCTTCAATTTATTAATTGTTTGTTTAGTTTAAATATTTTATATATTTCAAATATTTATCAATGTTATTTTATAATATTAAATTTTAATATATTATATATTATATTTTGCATAATTTTATTACTTAAATGTAACTTTATAGAATAATATTAAGTCACATTAAGTTGGATCAACAAAAAAATATATTCAATTTAAACCTCTTTAATTCAAATCAGATCGGAATTAAAACAAAGTCCAGTCAAACCAATATGAATCATAAGTAATTTTATTTTCGAATAACATGAATTTTTGTCTTATAACTAATTGAAACCACAAGACAAATACTACTACCGGTTCATGGGTTGGGTTGCGTCAATCTGACGAATCTATTATGTTTCTAAGAAAATCATATTCCTTCATTTTGAATTCCAAAAGAGAAAGTTACATTCAGTTTTAAATATATGTATCAAACAAATTTTTTATTTTATAGATTTTAAAATATATATTCTAAAAACAAAAATTTTTTATTTTTTTTTCATCTCTAAAACATTTTTTAAAAATAAAATTGCCAAACAAATACTTAAAAATTTTATTTTTAAAAACATTTTCTTAAAATTGATATACAAAATAGTTTTCAAAATCTAAAAAACAAGACTCCGTTTGTCACAATTTTTTTAAAAAAATATTGGAAATTATATTATCTTCTTTGAATTCTCTTTAAATGACACTCACATTGTTTTAATTTTTAAAATACACTTATATCTTTTGTATTCGTTAAAATAATGTGTATAATATGTTTTTTCCGTCATACTTACAATTCTATTTGTCATTTATCAAAAGGACATTAGAATACAAACTTCGGTTTATGCCACTAAAAACGTAATCTTACCTTTTAAAATTGTAAATATATATTTGATGTATGGTCTTAGCTCTACAAATTAAAGCGAAATTTTTAATTGTGTCATATAGTAAATGATTAAAATAGAAAAAATATTTCATGCAGTTTATTTAATGTGTATATGATAACTTAGTGTTTTCAAAACTAGATGAAATGTAAGTGTCATTTAAAGATAATTCAGATGAGGTCAACGCAAATTTTTTTTTTTAAAATAATTAATCACTTTTTAAATTTTTTTGAAAAAATAATCATATATTTATTACAGCTTTTGAAGAAAAAAATAGAATTTGTAAACAACTATTTTTTACAAAATAAAAACTCTAAAAAAATCTCAATTATTGGATGACAATATCTAGTGTAATTAATATTTTCTTTCGTTATATATACATAACTTACTATAAAACGGATAGTATTGTTAGTTTTTATCAAAATTTTCTATATTTATGAGAAGACAATATTGCATGAAACTGATTTATTTATTTATTAATTCTTTAGTTTTTTTAGATTGTGTAGTACTTCAATTTTGTTCGACCAATTAAAAATAATTATAAAAAATAAGTAAATATATATTTAATAAATATTTTGCACTTATTATTATTAAATTTAAAAACTGTAATTTTATAAATTTGATCCAATTTTGAGTCTATATTAATTTCCGTTACATTATATTTAAAACTAAAAATAAAATAAATAACTAAAATAAAATAAAATAAATGTTTCTTAATTATTTCCTGATTTTCTCCTTCCACACTTTTCCATCTTTTCTGCTTTTCCTCTCTTTCTTTTCTATTTCACGTTTCCTTCTGTTTTTTAGTTCTTTCCTGTTTCACGTTTTCTGCTTCTCAATTCATATAAAATAACATTTTCTTTTCCTGTTTCCCATAAACAGCACCCCCCCTCTTCTTTATTTATTTATCTATTTATTTATTTATTTTTTGATTTTAATCTAATAAAGATATTATCTTCATCATTCAAAGACTCAATTAAAAAGAATAAGTTATATATTTATTTAATTATCTCATGTTGCTTAATTTTTGTTCCAAAACAATAAAAAAAAACCGGAGTTCAAATTTGTCTCATGAACATAAATTTATCACTTAAGTTTATAAATTCAAAACAAAAATCACTAAAGAAGAGAAGTTTTTTTTTACTACTGAAGCAAGAAAACAGAAAAAATAAAGAGGGTGAGGGGTAAAAGAGAAACAACATATTAGAGTAGGAAAATACAATATATATGGTATTCTAAATTTCTTTAATATTAATATTAAATATATATATATATATATATATATATATAATTTTTTTTTACTATTACAACATATATACAAATAAAAAATCATGTTCATGATTTTGTGTTGTGTTTATTTTAATTTTATTTTAATTTTATTTTTAATAATAAATATTAAAGACCGTAAACTCAAAACAAATGAATAAGATTGAAAATATTGTAGAAAAATTAACGACAAATCAAAAAGGACTCAAACAAAAATCCAAATAAACCAAAGAGAGAAGTTGAGAGTTAAACTATCATTTTCAATAGAACGACGACTTCCGCCACTGGTCGTCGCCAGCCGCCACACAACCACATTTTTCTTTCTTCCTTTCCTTTTCTTCTTTCCTCTGCCGCCTCCCCTCCCTTTTTTTTTATTTGTCTCTTTTGTTTTTTTCTTTCTTTCTAAAATTAGGTTTATATGTAGATCATTTTTTAGGTTTGTACCGTGTACCCCCCACTTTGACCTCCCACCCCTTCATTTATATGGAAAAGACCATATTACCCCTAGTTTCATAAATAAAAAACTTCAAAAAAATTTCACTTTTCTTTTTTCACTCACTTCATTCGAAACTATTAAATATTCGAATCTGACCCTACCAAACCTTCAAAATATTGAAACATTCGAAATATAAAAGTAAGTAAAAATTCGAAACTTCCAAATATTCGGAACAAAATTTTACCAAAAATTCGAAAGTTTTTATTATGATGAAACTTTCGAAGTTCATTTTTCCCAGAAATAATGAAACTTTCGAAATTTTCAATGAATACCAAACTTTCGAAATGCAAAACGTTCGAACATATTGAAACTTTCGAAAATTCAACTTTCGGAAGTTTAAAATTCAATGAAAGTTTCGAATTTTTAAAAATTAGTAATAAATTTAATTAATAATAAATTTAATTAGTAATAAATTTCAAAATTAGTAATAAATTTCAAAATTAGTAATAAATTTAATTAATAATAAATTTTTAACAAAAAATTGAAAAATTTGAAAGTTTTGAAGTTTTTGAAACTTTCAAAATTGACATAATTCGGATGTTTGAAACTTTCGAAGAATATGTGTTTGGGGGGGGGGGGGGGGCCGGAACCTTTTCCTTTCTT
>NC_021162.2:1480927-1512590 GCF_000331145.2 Cicer arietinum
GGGGGGGGGGGTGCACGATACATTTCTCATCATTTTTTTAACAAAAAGAAAATTTGGGCTCCAAGCCCAACTTATTTTTATTTTTTTTCGTTTCTTTTTTATGGGTTCACTCTCTTATTTATTTATTTATTTATTATTCTTTGACTTATTTTCTAAGTTAAATTTAATTTTACTTTCTTAAAATTGGATGTTTAGTTTTTTTTTTTTTTTTAATTTCTCCTATAAAAACAAAACAAAAATATTAACAATAAAATATTGAAATTGATTGAGATGATACATCTTATTAATCTTATATATTTGTAATATATGAGTTGTGAGACGATCTTAAATTCCAAAATAATAATAATATTTTGTAAATTGGATTGATCAAGATAGAACATCTTGTCAGCCGTAGTTTAAAACGCATGAGTTGTGACAACTCTGTGATCTTTAACATATTCAGCTAAATTTAAACAAACAACCAAGTATACTCATCAGAATCAATTTCTCAAACTCGAGGTATTTTTCTTTCATCAAATCAATAACTTTTTTAACCCAATTCAAATTTTCGCAACAAAGTGTATTCCTTTAAAAGCAATAAACGCATCTGTATTTTCTACCTAAGAACTACGTAGCTTTAATTTTTCCATTGTACCAAGAGATACATAGAAACAAGATAGCACTCTTGTCAAGCATAATAATAAATTTTTGTTTCCTCTATGTTTTAAATATACTTTTACAATTAGATTCTTTCCATACAAAAATTATATTTGTATTTTAAAAAGGAAAAATAAATTTATATAAGTTAACATTTATTTTGCATAATTAATTATAGATAACCGTATTTTAACGGATGTCGTAGAGTGTTAATATATTCTCTACGCATAATCGACTCTTGAGCTCAAAATTTGATTTCAAATACCATTTTTTTTTAAAGAGTTTCTCAATATTTTTTCTATTTTAAAGTAAATTTTGGTGCCGACTCCATTGAATTCGAAAAGCACTCAAAATTTTAAACCGCAACAAATTGTATTATAATAATTAAGAGTTCGTTCAAGAGATAAATAAAGTATGGTCAAGAATTGTTTCAGCCAGAATTTAAATTCAAATTCTTCCAAACAATTCGTACTTAAATAAAATTTATTAACTACTTAAACATTTTATTATTGCAAGAAACTGATTACACACTACTAGTAGCTTTCTCCAAATTGGATGCCAACCACAATGTTCTTAGGTATGGCTTTTTGAACCCAAAAGTGTAAACGCAAGGTTGGTTAGTTTGCTGGTTAAAAGTTAAGTGAGAGACTCGTTGGGTAAATACAATTGGGTCATTCATGTTAATTTTGAAAAGAAAAATGGGACCTAACATAATTATTTCTTATTATGGCTCAAAGTGCTCTGTAGTGTTACACCCAACACTTATCTTGTTTGGTTGGGTTGGGGGACAAAAATTCATGGTTCATGTTGTCCAACAATGTTATTGTGTACATGTTGCTACTTGGTACCATTGTGGAATCTCTTCTGCTTTAGATCCTTGACCAACGATTCACCATTTACAAGCTTTTTCGACACCTTTCCCTCTAATACGGAAATTATTATGACCGTTTCCTTTTTCAAAAAATAAAATGATCATTTTCCATAGTGCACTAATTATGATTTTAAATTGCACAATGGCAAGTGAGAAGGTAATATTGTAGATTTTGAAGTCGTTCCTATAATTTAAATTGTATTTGCTTGTAATATAATGGTTTGCAGCATAACTACAAATGTAAGGGTAATATTGCAGAATTTGAAGTCATTACCGTAATTTAAGCCGCATTTTTCCACAGTATAAATATTTGTAGCGTAACCACAATTACAATTTAAAATTATAGTAGTAATAAAATTATAGTAGTAATAATATATATTTTTAAAATTATTAAACTACATCAAATGTAATCTACAATTAGGTTGTGTACCTTAACTATTTGAAGCTAAGGATTAGATGAGTAAAAGGTCTTAGAATAGACCGAAGTTTCCAAATGTAACATAAAATACCTTAACATAACAAAAGTGCTAACTTTTTTCAACATTCATCAAATGAGTTCGTCCGTCTAAATTTTTTCACTAATAATATTATAAATTGTTGAGGTGGCACTTAACTCTCAAGCAAATCTTACAGATGGTTTTTATGTTTTTGATTTTTGAACATTGCCACGTGTTCTCAACTATGGAGACTAAATTGACATATTTTAAGTTAGTTATATACTAAATTTTTTTTTTTTACAGAAAATCATCTTCTTCCTCTGGTATCAAACTGACCTTTTGCTTTCTCTTAAATTCATTCACCATCGTCGTCTCCAAACCACAACAATTTTGCTACATTTTCGCGTTCATCTTCTTCGGTTGATCATCAAAGTCAGTTGCAAATCATTTCTTTATTGCAATGCAATTTTTTACTTTTTATTTTTTATTTTTAACTTTAAAAATATATTCATTTTGTAACCGCAACTAGT
Source organism: Cicer arietinum (assembly GCF_000331145.2). NCBI lineage: Eukaryota > Viridiplantae > Streptophyta > Magnoliopsida > Fabales > Fabaceae > Cicer > Cicer arietinum. The sequence goes on from NC_021162.2 coordinate 1,483,402, forward strand.
ATAGTAATAAAAAATGAATCAGATTGTTTCTATTTTTGTTGTAAGGGTTAAATTTTTTAATGGTTAAAAGTTTTTTTGTTTTTTTTTTGTGTGTAAAATGAGTATCGAAATATCAGTGATTATTTGTATGGAGGTACTTTTGTGAGGAATGATGAAAGTGTATTTTGTGGGTGGAAAAAATGATGTTTTGAAAGAGTTGGGTGTGAATACACCTGACGTCTTTGACATTCAAGAAATTGTGAAAAATTGTGAGTGCTACCATAGACCCTTAAATAAAGTGGAGGGAAACTAATTTAGATTTAAATAATATGAGATTATTGGGGATTGACATTGTAGAAATGGCAAAGATGACAATGAAGCCTAGGAACAACATTGATATTTGTTGGGCATATTAATAATAATCATGAGCCGATTTTGTCACTACCTTGTAATCTAGAAAATAATGTAGTTGCGGAAGAAAAAATGAATGATTTGGTTTGATGTATTTTTTTATTCAGCAGCTGATAAAAGTGTTGAAGATATTAACTATAAGATTCTTCGTTGTATTAGTTCTAATAAAAGTGTTGAAATATCAAAAAGAAAGGTGCAAAGACAAAAGAAGGTTACGACTCCAAGTAATGGAAAGAAACTGAGTCAAAGGAAGATGAAGGTTAGCACGCCAAGTAATGGAAACAAAGTGAAAAGATAAAAAAAAAAAAAAAAAGTAAAGGCAAAAGGAAGGTTGAGACTTCAAATAATGAGTCAAGTGTTGATGTCTTTGTACATGGCAATGAGTTTCATAAAAGTGTAGCTAGTTTTCATGTTGGACATGAAAAAAGTAGTCAACAACAACAAGTCAATTATGATGTTTACAAATATGAGAGTTGAGTGATCCAAATACAATAAAAATTTCCTTCAATTTAATGAAGTTGCTAAGTTTGGTAATGTCAACTTGGAGTTGGGAATGAAGTTTAAAAACCTTGCAACATTTAAGGCAATAGTGAAGGAGTACACCATCAATTTAAGAAGGCCTTTAAAATGGATGAAAAATTATCATAATAGAGCAAGGGCAGTGTGTGTTGAAAAGGAACATGAATTGAAAATCAGAATCCATACCACAGTTTCATAGTTTTTTTGTTTGTTTGTTTGTAAGGATGCTTGTAAAAAGGGATTTAAGACTAGTTGTAGACCCTTCATAATGTTGGATGACTGTTTTTTAAAGGGCTACTTTGGGGGCAGTCATTATAAATTGTGGCAACAAATGAAAATAATGGAATTTTTCTATTGGCATATGCAATTGTAGATGTTGAAAACAATGACAATCGGAAGTGGTTTTTGACATTGTTGCATGAGAAAATTGGTAACTATGTGAAACACGATTGGAACTTCATGTCAGACATGCAAAAGGTAATGTTTACATGAATCAATTTGGCGTTTGTTTAAAGTATTGTATACAAAAAGTTAGAGACTAATTTGAGAATAAGTTATTAATATCAGAGACTAATAGTAAAACGAGGATATCAAAATCACGTTTCAGTCTTTAATTTTTATGTTTCAACGAGGAAACGTGTATATTAATTTTGACTGAACACAACAATTTTATGCATTTATTTATTATTTACATTTTTATTTATTTAGAATCCTCTCATGAGTATGTTAGGATATTTTCATTTAATTTTTTATAGATGAATTTGCTATTTATAATTTATAAATGATTATTTATTTTCATTTCTCAGTAATTATATGGAATACTTAAAAAGTAAATATTTAACCTAGAACTAAAATTAGCCTACAGACACACACACCTATATATATATATATATATATATATATATATATATATATATATATATATATATATATTATTCATTTTTTGAATTAATTGATAAAATAAACAAACAAAAAATAATTAAAAATATTAATTTATAATAATATAAATTTAATTAAAATTAATAAAAAATATTTTTTTTTTGCAAAGATTAAGTGGAATTGTCTGACAATATTTTTGGTTATAATCGGGTAACCTGTAATAGTATATACTGTTCATTTTATTTCTAATGTAAGTAAATGTATCGGATAATCGGATAACCTTGCAAAGATTAAGTGGAGTTGTTGATAACATTCGAATAATATTTTGAGTTATGATTATATTCGTATATACTATGCATTTTATTCATATCGTCTATTTTATTTATAATATAAATAAATATATACTCTTTTTTTCTATGGTAAGAAACAAAATTTGAGTATATTATGGACCAAAGAAAAAAATGTGTACATGTTAAAATCTTTGTACGTGTTACAAGTTTTAAACATGTATATATACTAATTTATATTTTAATAAATGTATATATACTAATTTATATTTTAATAAATAAATTTGATTGTAAAGTAGGAAAGAGTTGAATGTAAAATAGGCTACAAAATACGAGGGAATTACTAATTTATTCGCAATGTCAGAAAGTATAGTAAATAATTAACAAGTAAATAGGCTACAAAATAGGAGGACCTTATTAAAATAGTGGACGAATTTTATCGATAACTCTATAATATTTTGTATGTTTTTAACTAATTTTAATTAACTTTATTATTAAGTATTTCTTTATTATTTTTTGTTTATTTTATCAGTCAATATAAAAAGATGAAAAAATAAATATATATGTAGAAAATTGCATTTCAAAATGCAACTAATTATTTGCAATTTCAATATGCGACAATTTATTGTGTTTTAAATGCACATAAAATAACTAATTTTTGTAAATAAATCTCAAAATAAAGTAATTTAGAATTTTTTATTTATAAAAGAGAATATTATAAAAAAAAATCCGAAATATGTAAAGACATCGATCTTAATTAGTTACTAACCACTTCAATATACAAAGTTTCATTTTGGAGCTAAAAAAAGCATATAGAAATAATATCAAAAAAATAAAAACAAAAACCTTAGTTACAGTTATAGTCCCTATATTATTATTAATTTTTACAAATGGTTCATCTATTTTAACGGTCGACAATTTTGATCCCTTTTTCAAATTTTTGAACTAACAAAATCGAAATTGACATATTTTTAATGACTTGACATACAATATGATATAAAACAATTTAGATACATTAATTATTCATATGTCATTAATTAAATTAAAAATATAAAGAAAAAAAATTCTAAAGTTCAAAACTAAATTTTTACTGTGTTTTATTCTAATTTCATGGTGTTAATCATTTTACATTATCGTATCATATGTTACATTATTTAAAATATCTCACATCATTTTTTTCTAATTAAAAAATCAGAAAGAGAAACTAAAACTGTCGATTTTTAAAATAAAAAAATTAATTTTATAAATCAATAAAAATAAATAAACTAAAATTGCAAATAAACTAAAACAAAACAAAAGTAATTGTGGGATCCTTGTGCTATTATTTTTGAGTGTACACCTTCGGTCTCTCCTTTTCTGGTCAACAACAACTTCTTACTTTTATAACATGCCATGCATCAAAAACTTGTATTCTTGAATCATTATTAGAACGTACATTTTGATTCTCTTTAAGCCCTTTCCGCCAAGGATGACATTTTAGAAGAAACCAGTTTTCAAACTTCAACCATATCTGATAATTATATCTTGTTTTTCTCCTTTCTTGTTGTGCAAATTTCCTGTAATTATTTATTCAATTTCACCTTTACTATAATTTTAGATATTTTGTCATGTTTGGACCATCTAGTATTGTTATATGGTGTAGATGTACAATGAAATTTAAATGTGAGTCATTTCTATCGACTACGAATAGAGGAAATACTATATATATATATATATATAACATAATTGACTCATATATTTAATGTTTAAAATTTTTAGTGGAAATACGATGTTAAAATCTCTTATGATCTTAAAATATTTGACTCATTAGTACTCTTAATAATTTTCATACTCTCCGAACAACTATAAGGACTATTAAATTTATATAGTTAAATTTTAAATCTAATGATACTCATAATTTATGCACCTTACATTTGGTAGAAAAATCAGGTCATATTTTTACATGCACCATCACAACAATTGCCACCATTTAATTTGTTAGTGTATGAATCTTGATAGAACATAATCCAAAAGACAAATTAAATATAAATTGATATAGATCGATTCTTAGACTGGATTCCGAATACCATTTGTATTATAAACACATTTATAAAGTCTTGATTAAGTTCTTCACATTTTAATATTGAGGATTAGTCATGTTAAGCTTTCGGTTAGTCTTGATTCTTAATCAACTTTGGTAAATGTGCTAGCTATCCTAATTAAAGAATATAATGCTTTGGTGCATTCAAAAGTAATTTGAAATATATGAAATTCTTCTCGTTGAACCATCTTCATGTGCAGTAATCATTATTAACCATATGAACGTTAGCTTTGACAAATTTTATAATAGTATCAAACATTCTTTTGCTCATCCATTTAAAAAAAAAAAATATTCTTTATAGTTGGTTCGATCTCAATGCTTTGTATTCTGCAATGCAGCATATTTATAGATTAATATAACATGATATTCCTGTCCTTCCATGGTAAATAACGATTACATTCGTAATAAAAATTGTTTCAAAAATTTTTTAATTTTTAATTTTAGTTTTTAATATAATTTTAAGGAAAAATTATGTTTGCGGTCTTTTTATATGATTGACCATTAATTTTTTTGAATTGATCTTTTAATTGTTTTTCTTTCTTGAATTCTTCATTTATGATATATTCAATTTACATAAGTAACTTTTAAGTTGTACTATATTATTCAAGTGGTTATTTTAGTTTGATCATTTTATTAAATTATTGTCATAAAATATTAATATTTAATTCAAACAAAACAACAAGATTACTGTACAAACTACTTTGTAAGTGAACAAAATTAATAATATTGATTATGTTAATAGATCTTTATTATCAATTTTTTAGATGCTATAAATGTGTTTAAATGGTTGTAAAAAAATTAAAAAATGTAAATCACATATATATAAGATTTGATAGATATTTTTTAAAGGAATAATGTGAAAAACATATTGTTGTACCATTAGTAGAATTTCTTTTAATGACCATATATTTTCAATTACACTAGAATTGTTATTGAAGTGATACAAATACCTAATGGTGCAAACAACTTAAGTCAATTTAGAAAGAAAAATAAAATTACTAGACTAATCTAGAAAATAAGTCAAACTTAAATGATTTTACGTAGTTTTAATTGATTTTTTTATAAACAAATAATGATAAATTAATAATTAGATTAGTTTTCTTAAGCTACCTATGCGGGACCTCCTTCCCATTGTGTCAATTAATTAATATTATGTAAATCATTTTTAGATTATTATTTTTTATTTATGGTAATCAAAACACATAAATGGTTAATAAACATATTTGAATAAAATTTATAATTTTTGTTCATCGTATTTTTTTTTAATTTCACAATTACTTTAGGAGGGGTGGAGTTTATCATAACCATTATCAATAGAGAGGAAGTCTATGTTAGAGTTCAACCATTAAAGTATTTGATTCTTGTATATATAAAAAAGAAACTATACATTGTTTAGATTTTCGGTCGAAAAATATTTTCAATTCAAATTAATAATTAAGTTAATTAAAAAAAAATAATGAGCTAATTAAATTTGAACTAATGATTTAATATACCTCATTCAAACACCTCACAACTATATCATAATCAGACATATCTAGATGTTTTAAAGACAAATCTTACCTAAGTCTTCTCTTTATCCTAAACCTTTTTCATAAAAAAAGTAATATAAAGAAAAGTCTTCAAATTTAAAATTTTATTTTGTAACTTTAAATTAACAAAAAAATAGTTATAGTCTAGACGATAATTTCCTTTTATTTGTTGGATTAATATAACTGTTCACACATATCAATTACATGTGTTTGACTTTAGAACAAAAGGATTCCATTGTGGCCTCATTTGTATATATACCTTTTTGCAGAAAGCTATGGAAAGGGACGCTGCTATTTAATTCAAAAACTGTACATTTTTATTTTCTTCAAAACTATATACTTCTCTTGTCACTATTAAAAAAAAATTAAATTTTGGTTATTATTATAAGTAAAAAATAATTTTATTTGATTTATTTAATATTATTATTCATAATATATATATATATATATATATATATATATATATATATATATTTTTTTTAATATATTCAATGTAATAATATCGACATTTTAAGTTGAACTAGAAATTAAAAGCAATTGACAATTTAATCTAAAAGTATTATATACTCGAGAAGAATCATCGTTGTCAAATAGTTAAACTCAATATTCAGAAAACCGAACCAAATGTTGAACTGATAAAAGTATTGATACAAGGTTCAACCGCAGTTGAACCGATGATAAAGTAATAAAATAATACTTTTAACTTTTTAATATAATTCATAAAATTATAATTTAGTAGGTTATTTTCTTTATTTAATATTATTATTCATAATATATATATATATATATATATATATATATATATATATTCATTTTATTCAATACATTTAATATTGATAGATAAATATTTGACATTAATATTAAAAAATTTAGTAAATTTAACTTGTGTTTTATATGAAATTTAAAAAATTAATTATACTTCACTATATTTCTTAATATCAACAAAAATAATTTTTTTATAATAGTGATCTGTAGGAGTACACATTAATTTTTTTAATAAAATTTGGAGAAAAAGAAATTCTTATTAATTAAAGAATAAAGAGCACTAAGAGCTTCTCCAACGGTAAGTAAATGCGTTCATCCGCCGGGTGTAATAACATAAAATTTAGTTTTTTGTGAGTTCACCGTTGGAGTTGTGCCAAAATGTCACGGTACTGTCAGAAGGAACGATACTTCATCGCAGTTACCTTTTTTTTATAATTAATTTACTTATAATAATAAATATATCACGGTTAGTGGTTGACCATATCTAATGAACCCCTGAGTTCATCGGTGGAGTAAAATATGAATAAGTTATTTCAAGATGATGTGGTATAGTAGACCTCATTTAATAAATGAGTTCACCGTTGGAGATGATCTAATAACTCATTTAACAAGTTTTTTTAGAGGATTTGAACTATTTCCCTTAAAATCATATAACTAAAGTTTTACCACTGAACTAACACCTCATAAACCAAAGGATTTATGCTGGTTGATCCCTTTTTTAGTCTAGAATGGTTTGTACTTAATAGTTTAAAAATAATTGAGTCTTTTTTGTTGATTTATTTAGCCAATTTTAAAAATGGAGCTAGATCTTTGGACTTTTGGCTATTCTATTTTAAGAAGAAAAAATTTAGTGAATGTTCATCTACCCTTGGTTTTGTCTCCTTACCCCCAAATACATATCATAAATTAGAATTTTTAGTGTATTTTACACTACCATAAACTAGAAAAAAAAAAAATTGAGGGACGAGATGAACATCACCAAAAAAGTTTACGTAATTTTTTTTTTCAAAAGTGAATTGGAGTTTTTCATTTTCTTGTTCTCTTAATTGTAAAAAAAAAAAAAGAAAAAAAAAAAGTTGTCCATCTTAATTTCTAAGTCCAATTTGATCCACTAACAAACCAAAAAACCTAAAAAGACTAAAATCACCACACAAAAAAAAAAAGAAAAAAAAGAGTAAGTACATTTCTTTCGGTGTTTTTCATACGACTCTTAACATAAAACACACCATTTTATGATTATAAAATAACTTTGACAAAATTATAAATTAGAAAAATCAAAGTTGGTTTAGTAAAAAAATCATATGAAAAGTACCTAATAAAATACACCTAAGTTTTATTCAATAATAAAAAAACCTAAACGCAAGGTCTCGTTAAACTTACAGTGAGAGCCACCTGGTCCTCTACTATGGTACATGTGATCTCTTGTATGCCTTGCTAGTTTGTAAATATAAATTTTCCCTTTACAAATTTGAAGTATTAAAAAATTAAAAATTAAAAAATTTGAAAAATTAAAAAATTAAAATATTAAAATATTAAAAATTAAAAAATAAAATAAATTGGGTTGAGCTGATCCATAAGCCTTAAGAGTGCAAAGTAGTTATGTTGGATCAGATCAACCAGTTTGACAATTCTATGGATTCAAACTCATGTTAAAATTTTTAAAATTATTCTTAACAAATGTTATAAAAACACATGTTAATCAATCAATATATCAAACTTTCATATCGAGCTGCTCTATCTTTTTCATCTTTTTTGTTTTGTTTATTTTATATAATTTTTATTTTTGGATGTAACTTTTTCTCTTTTTTCTTTTTATACCTATGTAGGATTTGTTCACATATATAACTACTGTGACTGATACACATTCCGCTAAACTTTCTTATAGTTTGCTTTTAGAATAATCATTTATGTCCTATCAAAAGCATTTCATTCCATTGGTATAAACTTTTAAAAGGTGCTGAATGCTCAAAGATTATATTATAAATAATATCAAGTAGTTAAAATATTTCATTGGGTATTATTGAAAATTAGGAGAATGACTCGATAAAGAGATCAAATACATAAATAATAATATCAATACGGCTAATGGATTTCATAATCTATTTGAAATGTTAAATAATAAAAGCAAAACACTCAAGTACTTTTTTGTATAGTTTTTAATATAAAACACATCTTTTTTTAATTATAATAAACTTTAAAAAAATTATGAGTTTGATAAAATCATGATGGATTAAATTAAAAATCATATAAAAAAATATTTAAAAAAATACACCTAAATAAAAAAATATTTTAAAAAATACACCTAAATTTTATTCATAATAAAATTCACATTATGTCACTCTCTTATAGGGATGAGAATAGGCTAGGCCGTCCGTCAGGGGCCTATGGCCTGACCTACTTATGGTCTGGTCTGACCTGACCTATTTAATAAAAAGACTAGGCTTAGACCATTTTTAAAGCCTATTTATTTAAATAGGTGAGACTCATGCTTATAAAAATGTCTATTAGGCCTAACAGACCGACCTATATATATTTTACTATTTATTAATATTATTTATTATTATTATTATATTAATAATATTATTTCCTATTTTAAATGCTATCAATTAAACAATTACTCAGTAAGCATTCCATATTCAGTAGTTGTTCCATATTCGGTAGCATTCCATATTTGGTAGTCATTTCATATTTGGTAGTTGTTCAATTAGTCAATCACTCAATAGTCTTCCATATTTGTTTAAAATGTAATAATGAGTGTGTTTGTTTCAGAAAAAAAAAATCTATTATTTGACGCAAAAAATTATTTTTTAGGGTTTAAAGGATGTTTGTTTCATATTTTTTAAAAATTATTTTAAATAGGCTTCCAAGCTAGGCCAGACTTTTAAAAATGCCAGACCAGGCCGAAAAAAAAGCCTATGATAGGCCGTAGGTCTAAAAAATAAATCGTATACCAGACTCAGGCCTTTCAAAACATGGCTTGGCCTATTCTCACCCCTACTCTCTTGTCAAGATGTTGTTTGAGAGTGTAAAGGGACAAATTGAAGTTATGCATTAACTATACACACTTAAAAAGAGCTTACATAAAGCTTAGTCAACTTTTAGTTGTCTTAGGATCCTTTTTAATTAATTTTAATTAATAATAAAGTTAAGTTAGATATTTAATTAGATGTGTAAAGCATCAACAATCACAACATGCTGAATTTGCGCATCTTCGAGAACTCATCCGAGCATTCACCAAATTTAGAACAGCAATAAGATTTTAAAAAACATATAGAAAAAAATTATAAATAGGAATTTAAAATGTTTAGTAATAAAATTTGGTCAATAATGTGTACGTCTTTGACTACAAAGTAGATGTAGTTTCTTTTTATTAGATAAATGAATTAGAATTTACAGAGTACAAATTGTGATTGAATAATAATAATAATAATAATAATAATAATAATAATAATAATAATAATAATAATAATAAGATTCAGTTTACAAAATTATCTCTAAATCATACTATGGGGAGCCATTGCCCGCACACCCCTAGTTACATCGACAATAATTAGTTGGGTCAAGCCGCCAACTTGATACTACCTATGAACCATACTCAACAATCTCTACTTGGTGAATATCAAACTCCTATGAAGATTTATTGCATGATGCTAACAACAATTGAGGGTAACACTTCTACTTAACACTGAGAAACACGTAACAGATTCCAAACAATGTTTGAATTTGTCACTGGTGACTGGCTTGGTCAACATGTTCATTAATAGAAAATAATAATTAGTAAGAGTATAAATGAGTTATTCGCAACTCTTTTTTTTTAGTTAATTAAGAGTTAATAGTTAATTATTCATAAACTCTATATATAGAGTATAACATATTTATTTTAAATAATTTTTTTTAATTAATTTAATATATTTTTTAACATGAATTATCAATTTTGTTCATCAATAAGAATTTCCTCTCCTTATTCCATGGATTTCTTACAAATTTTGTACCATTTTTTATTTACATTAATTCTTTCTCTCTCTTTAAAATCCAAAACACATAAAAAACAATATATTTTATATGGTATTAGATATACGGTATCAAAATTTTGTATCCACGTATCAATGTCGAAAAAATATAACCTCGTGAATCATGACTATTTTCTCATATCTATGTATGTGCACACACTACACCGTCCTTTGTTTCCAAAGCAATGAGAACATCTCTTTTTATAGTTCTAAAAGTAGTGAACAGATTTTTGTGACAACTTGTGTGCAAAGTGAAACTAACAGTTGCATATAAATTCTGTTGAAGTCGGTAAATCTTGTTGGAACACTTTGCAAAAACCACTAAACCAAATTTGGAAATTATACACTCCGATTTGGATCGAACGTCTCATATGTAATCAACTGCGTATAATTATGAGATTGTGAATGTACACAATTTATATCCTAAATTACAAATATTTATTTTGGTCTTTGAATATATGAAACGTCGTCACTGTAATCCATAAATATATTGAAATTATCACTATTGGTAATAATGTTATGAATTAAATTGATTAAAAAAAAAACACGACTAACAAGGAAATATTTATATTTTTTGTGATTTAACCATAAATGAGAATTTACTTTTAACTGATTTAAATAAATAACTTAAATCAACCGTAATATGTTTGAATATAATATGAAGGAATAGTCTTCCATTAAATTCCCACTATATATATAAGTTGAATCATGCATCAAATTCCCATCTCATATAACCCCTCTTTCTATAATCTCACATTCACTACTCATCAACCAAAAATATACAATACCACCATAAATCAATATCCATGGCTATGGTTATGGTGGTGGTTCTAACAATCCTTTTGGTCATACTAGCAACTCTTCTATTTAAACTCTTGTATGAAAACATCTCATGTTACTTTCTCACTCCACTACGAATCAAGAAAATCATGGAGAAACAAGGTATTCGCGGCCCGAAACCTCGATTCTTCACCGGAAACATCTTGGACATGGCTTCCCTTGTTTCCAAAACAACCTCAAATGACATGAAAACTATAAGCCATGATATCGTTGGTCGCCTTCTTCCTCATTTTCTTCTTTGGTCCACCCAATTCGGTAAATACATCTATTATCAATTATAAATATCGCTACAAAACCAGATGAAAACACTTAGTTATTTAAAAAATAATAATAACAAAGTGTTTTCATCTGTGTTGTTATTTTTGTATATATGTTTGTACAAACATATATATAATTAAATTAAGATAATAATCATAATTAATTTAATTGGAGATTTTAATTTGATTTTGTGTAGGAAAGAGATATATATATTGGAATGGTCCAGAACCAAGGTTGTGTTTGACAGAAACAGAATTGATAAAAGAGTTTCTTTCAAAATACAGTACAGTTTCAGGGAAATCATGGCAACAAAAGCAAGGTTCAAAAAACTTCATTGGTGAAGGAGTTTTGATGGCAAATGGTGAAGATTGGTATCATCAACGTCACATTGTTGCCCCTGCATTCATGGGAGATAGACTTAAGGTATATTCAATCATAATAATTATCTATTGAACTTTTTACAAGTGTATCAAAAATCAATATAACACCGATACTTTAAATTTAAGGCGTAACAATGACACAAATTAATAATCAAACACTTAAATCTATTGTAATATTCAATTTTAAAAAAAATTATTATTGGTGTCAACATATTTATATTAATGTTGTATTTTTTAGATATGTGTGAGTGTTTTATATTGAGATACTAATTGCCAACTATGAAGCACTAACACAAACTCTACCTAACAAACACTAACACATAAAAAATTAAATACTAGTTGTAATGTGAAAAAATAAAATTTAATTAAATATAATCATATATCTCAGTATCATATAACGATTAGACACTCAATTCAACTAATGCACAAACACTAGTTATAATTAGAAAATATAATTTGATCGAACATAATCATACAGGTGTCAAACACTTGATACAATTAACATTGACATATAAACATAAATTATAATTTGAGTAAAAATAAAAATTATTAAATATAATTACATTTGTCAATGTTTTACGCATGTATTTGATACACCTTCAATCTAAAGTGTCGGAGATACTGTTGAAAATGGTTGTTGGTGATTAAAAAAATTGATGCACATGTTGATTTGCAGAGCTATGCAGGGCATATGGTGGAATGCACTAAAGAGATGATAGAATCACTAGAAAATGGGTTAGAGTGTGGACAAAATGAAGTGGAGATAAGTGAGTACATGACAAAACTTACTGCAGATATTATATCTAGAACAGAGTTTGGTACAAGTTACCAAAAAGGAAAGAAAATATTTCATCTTCTAACAGTTTTACAGACTCGTTGTGCACAAGCAAGTCGCCATCTTTGCTTTCCTGGAAGCAGGTACTTTCACTTTACAACTTTCTCTAATCCACCATTTTTTTTTCTTTTATCAATGGTTTTAAATTGCATTTACAATTATATTCTTAACATGCCAAAAATTAAAAATTGGATTATGTGCAGTCATAATCCCGTGCAATCACATAGTCAATCATATCTAGGTCGAACCGTCCATATTTGAAGATTGGTATTTTGATTTTTAAAAGAAAGCAAATTTTTTATTTAAATCTAGACCGTTCAATTTGATTTATCGACCATCAATGTGGTTGAATGTATGACCGCACAAAATTGTAACCGCACACTATTTAAATCCAAAAAAACGCAATTATATGTAGATGATGCATCTTAAACTACATGTAAATTTGAATCATCTATAATTGTTGCATTATGCAGTCTGTTAGATCTAGAAAAATGAATTTTTAACTTTTTAAATTTAACGGACCTTATAAGAGAAACACACTGTAGTTGCTGAAAAAGTATCTAAAGACACTTTTAGTCACTAAGACATCAAAAACCTTGTTGTCGCATCAATTTAAATTGCATTCCCAAATCTAATTTTTTAACTTCAATTAAATATTTTCATTTTTACCTACAAACATCACAGTGACACACTCTACTCCATCAAATTCTTAATGGTTATTCCACTTTATGTCCTTTTAATTAAATACAAAATCATGAAAGATAAAAAAAATTTCCTATAGGTTTTTTCCAAGCAAGTACAATAGAGAGATAAAGGCTTTAAAGATGGAAGTGGAGAAATTATTGATGGAAATAATTCAAAGTAGAAAAGATTGTGTTGAGATTGGAAGAACAAATTCTTATGGGAATGATTTGTTAGGAATACTATTGAATGAGATGCAAAAGAAAGGGTCAAGGAATGAAAATAATAGCTTAAATCTACAAGTAGTAATGGATGAATGCAAAACATTTTTCTTTTCTGGACATGAAACAACAGCACTTTTACTCACTTGGACAGTTATGTTACTAGCAAGTAATCCATCTTGGCAAGATAAGGTTAGAGATGAGGTTAAAAGGGTTTGTAATGGAGGAATTCCTTCTTTGGACCAACTCTCCAAGCTCACTATTGTAAGTATTTAACAAAAACTTTATCTTCTTTTTTTTTTAATTAAATACAAAATATTATAAATAACTTAAATTTAAATTTTAACTGAAATAATTATTGATCATATTTTATTTATTTATCTTTCGGTTAAATATCGGTTAATCAAAGTCACTTTTTTGTTTTTTTTGGAGCTAATTGATATTCTTACTTATTTATATTAGATAATCACTTTTTGATATTAAGAGTTATTAACTGTTTTTTATAAATAATTTAAAAATTGATTTAAATAAAAAAAATACTATTTTAAGTAACTTCTTATTAAAAAATAATTTTTTATAGACATTTTAAGAAAAATCATATACTTAGTAAACAAACAGAAATAATTTTTATTTTCTTAAAAGCCTCTACAAAATAATTTTTAAATTAATAATAACAAAAGTTTACTTTTTTAAAAATCGTTTTAGTAGTAAATTATTGCGTGTCATTAATTAGTGTATATCCGGAGATCACGTCTGTGACACTTTATGTATAAAATTCATAAAAGCAGTTCAATTCCTATAAAGCAAATAAGGATATTCTGAAAAGCCATTAAAGTTGATTATATTCTTTATGTCTTTAAATTTCTAACTATTATGAAAGGTTAAAGCCTTTGTTTTTATTTTATTTTATTTTATTTTTTTTTATGTCACACTTAGAAGCGGCGGGTTGGACAAATTTGAATCTTATGCACAATTATGTTTCTTGGTTTTGATGTGATTTTCTGTTAAATAAGATTTTAGTTTTTTAAAACTTTAGAAATTTTTGTTTTTAGTTTTTTAAGAAAACTCACATTTTTAGTCTATATAACTATTATACAAATATTTTTAATCTCTGTTGAACAATCAATATATATTTTAAAAATATTTTTTTATATATGTTTACAATATATAAAAAATTCTTCTATAAAAAATGAATTTAAAATTCAAAAATTTTTAGTCCATGTAAAAAACAGTTATATTTTTTAATTCGTACGAAATCATTCTATGAACTATTTTAGTCTTTGGTGGAATAAAATATCTTCAACTTTTAAATTTTTAAATGATATTTTATAAATATGTTTAAAACATTCTTAAAAGTTTATTTACACAAATTTAAACTTTTTTAACTCGAAATAAATTAAATATGAATTTTTTAAATATCATATGTTCAAGATAAAAATATTTAAAATATGAATCTAGAAATCAATTTTTAAATTTATTTTTTGTGGAAGAATCTTTTATAATACTGTAGATATTTGACAAAAAAATATTTCAAAAATATATTTTAACAGTCTAACGGAAAATAAAATGACATTTTTTAATGGAGATTAAAAATAAAATTTTAAAATTAAAAATTTATTTAACTTTCTATTTTTGTTTTACAAATATTTTATTCTAATTTTTTTATTGGAACTTTTAGTTATATATAGTAGAATAAGTTTAGGCTACCCAAAAGCTTAATTAATCGAAAGATTCTAGCCTTTTGATTAATTTATTATTAGCACGATGTTTAAAATATTTTAGTTTAACACAAATACGAATGTAGAGAAACAAACAAAAAAAATATGATTATAAAAGAAAAAAAAAATGATTTATTCAGCTCTCATCCTTGCACTCGTGCGCTAGTAGTTGCTGTCATTCGGAAGAATATTTATTGAATAATATATTAATTAATACTAGTATTAATTAATTGTAGTTATAGTTATCTTTCTTTTTAGAGGGTCCAAGTGCACAAAAGTTAAAAGCTATTTGTTCAAATTTTGAATAACGATACAATCATACTTTTATGAGAAGAAAAAATAGATCTTATCATAGAAAAAAGAGAAACGAAAAGAAAATGAATTGACCTTTGTTAATCAATGGTCAGGTTCGTGGCCACCCACTTAAAAAAAATGTTTTTTTGAGAAAGTTGTTCTTCAATTGTTTGATACTCTCTATTTTTAAATTAATTAATATAAAAAAATATATTTTAAATTAAGTAAATCATAAATTAATCTCAAATAACTCTATCATATGTAATGGTTATATCAATACTTTTAAATTTTGCCTATCTAACCAAACTTTTTATTTTGCAGTTGCATATGGTAATAAATGAGTCATTAAGGCTATATCCTCCAGCATCTGTGCTTCCTAGAATGGCCTTTGAAGACATAATATTGGGTGACCTTTATATCCCTAAAGGGTTATCAATTTGGATTCCTGTTTTGGCTATTCATCATAGTGAAAAACTATGGGGTAAAGATGCAAATGAATTTAATCCGGATAGGTTTACTTCAAAATCATACATTCCTAGCCGTTTTTTACCATTTGCTTTTGGCCCTAGAAATTGTGTTGGACAAACATTTGCCTTAATGGAAGCTAAAATTATATTAGCGATGTTGATCTCTCGATTTAGTTTCACTATTTCTGATAATTACCGTCACGCACCTGTGGTTGTGCTCACAATTAAGCCAAAATACGGAGTTCAAGTTTGTTTGAAGCCCTTGAAGTCCGAAATTGTCAAATGTTGAGAGTTGGGACTCGGAAGACTATAAATAATGTTGCTATTGCAATTAGCCAATTTCAATCTTGTTAGAAAGAACAAATCATATAATTCACATTGCGATTTTGACAAATTGGACACTTAGAATCTCAATTGTTTGAACTTTATCAACAATTGAGATCATTGAGTATAATGACGGCTTAGTTTTTGTATCACATCAAAATGTAGAGTTTTGAGATTTGAGAGTTTAGGATTGAGGGATGGTGGTCTTTTGTTTTTGGTCATTGTATGAGCGGTGAGTGAGATGTTACAATCTTGATCTTGATGAGTATTCTTGTAATTTATTTTATTTTATTTTCAACTTTTTTACCATGAATAAATTGGGATGAAATAATCGTTGCAAGGATTATGATGTGTAAATTAGTAACAATTTGGGTGAAAGTTAACCCCTTAATCTAGCCACTGCTTTACTTTCTCCTCTTATTATTCTTTTGATTAGTTCCTATTTTTTCACTTAAGAATGGTGGCTTAAGGCCAATTTTTGGTATGAAATCACCCATTTAAATTGTTTTTTTTATTCTCTTTTATTTAAATTAGTGATTTTAACACATGTCTAATTTTTCTTTTATGTTTTTCCATGGTTTCTTCATTGTTGTGCGATATTGTTTTTGTTTGTCGTCTTCGTGAGACGTTTTGGTTTCTTATCTTGTTTCGATGTTATTTGGTTCAGATTGACAGATCAATTTCAATCAAGTCTAAATTCAATCAATGATTTTTACGTCATCAACGTTACAGTTTTGAAGACATGAATATTTCAAACATCTCAATTTTATCATATTTGTATAATTTATTACTTGTGTAGACATTTTTCTATTTGATTCTATTAAACTAAATGTTGTGAGTTCGTTCACATATTTTATCTTTTTTAATTTTAACGACTTTAAATTGTAATGTTTTCGATCGATGTGATTTATATCAATTTAAATGAATCAATATTATTTTTATTTGTAAAAAAAACAACTTGAATGAATGCCCATGTATTAACTTATCTCTTCAATCAATCCATGAATGAATTGAGTTAATTAGTTGGCATTCATGTAACATGAGAAAAAGATATTGGTGGAGCTGTTTAGATAAGTTATAAAAACAAACGCCCATAATAAAAGGCTAAAAACGACCCAAATTTATAGTAGGTGAGGGTACAAAGGGCTTCTCCCCTTTTTAGTTATGATACTCCATAACACTTGAGAACAATTATTTAATTTAACTTCTCTCTCAATTGTGATGATTTAGCAAAGTGCTTTACTTTCCACAATGAATGAAATAAGCCAACTTGGGTGTGACAAAATTTAAGGTAGGGTCGATATGTCCATTTTGGAAATAAAGGCTTGGTTGTTTTCTTAGCCACCTTTCCTTCTTCCACTACTTGTTTTTATCATTCTTTTATTGCAACAATCATTTTTTGCTGGCATAGTTTGATGTCTAATAAATTGTGCACAACTTTTATATCTAGGTAGCATGCAAAACTGTTCATGAGTTTGATTTACAGTGAATGTTTATTAGAGGTACAAGATATGGTCTAGGATATGAGTTACCTCTAGCATTATGCATCGTGCTCAAAATTAATTTACGAACAAATGATTATTTTTGTTATTATTTTATTTTATTTTATTATTGATTCACTCTCTCTAAAAAAATTATCAATTGAATCACTAAATTAATAATTTATAGTTTATAAAATAATATTATGAGTTACCACTTCTGAATAAATTGGCAAGTGGTAATCATACCTGACTTATTATGAGTTTTTGTATGTTTAATTGTTTTTCCTAAAAAATTGTTTAGGATTACTATTTGACTTCTCGTTTTGGGACTAATTCGCTCTCGTCTTTATTTTATACCGTCCTTAATGAACCTGCAACTCATCGGATTTGATCAAATTAAAGGACGAGTTAGGATATAAAGTTTGACCCAATCAAATATTAGAACTAGATAAAAAAACACACCAAACCCGACATAACACATCTTTTGTGCACCGCTACTGATTATGGAATAATACTATTGAGAGAAGTCATCTCTAGAAATAAATTTTTGAGTTTCAAAGCCCGAAAAGGTCAATAAGGATTGCTCATGACTTATCGAAATTATGTGGTTACTCTTTATTTTCACCGATTCACCGAATTGATTCCTTTATTTTAATAGTCGGCATAGTTGGTCTCTTCCTCAAATATTTGCACTAAAAAAAATAAAGGTGATTTGACATATTTTAAATAATGAGACATATGACATCATAATATATAACTATCTAGATACATTAATTAATCATATGTCATTTATTAAATTATAAAAAAATATTAATAATTGAAGTTGAAAGTTAAGTTTTTAGAGCATTTTATTGCGATTTCATAGGTGTTAATCATTCTAATCATAGTATCATATGCAATGTAATTTAAAGCATGCCACAATGCCATTTTTTTGTTAAAAAATCATAACAAAGGACCTACACTGTCAAATTTTAAAATAGGGGGATCGATTTCGTGAATTAATAAAAATAAGGAGACTAAAACTCCAATCAAACATTTCTTTTATATATATTTTTTATTAAAAAGTTATTTATTCATTCAAATTAATAAAATATATTAAAAATAAAATAAGTTTAACGTTGCTAAACCTAGAATGCATGAATCGGCAAGCAAACTCATAAATCTAAATTAATAGTATAAAACGACACTATACTTACAAATATTGTGAAAAATCAAAGTGAACGAAATACTCATGTATTTGGATATGTAGCATTGACACCTAAATCATTGATTAAATATGTAATGAATCAAAACTAATATCTTAATCTAAATCAAATGAACACCACAACAAGACGAAAAGTCAACCAACATCACATCACAATGACGAAAAAAATAGCATGTAAGTTTAAGTTCTTAATTAAGGGTTGACATTCAAGAAAACTATCATCATTTCAAGATCTTGGAATCTATAATTCTCACATAAAAATACAATAAATGAAATACCTTTTTCCATGTTGTGTGATGATTGAGAGTAGAGACAATAATTCATCGATACCCAGTCTATCTCTTTTTATTTCTTCTTTCTTTAGATCCATTCTTGATGGTTCTGGCAGATAAACCTTATGGAAGAGACAAAACTATTTTTTATGTGTTTTAACATTAATGTTATTAATGACTCTCATCAAGTCACCACTATTTATAAGTGTTATTTGCACTCCGTTCACTATCACACATTTTCACACATGAGTCATTATAATTATTTAAATTATTCTTGCATTCTCTCGGTTGACATATGTGAATTAACCATACATCAATCATAATGTGTATCAATGAACCTTACATGCATTGGTTCCATCATTCATCATAATTAAAAATATAAACTTAAGAACAATCAAGACGGTTATATATCATGTAATCAACATATCTCCTTCCATGTACTACTATATAAGTTTTTCTCCTAAATATGATATTAAGTTGAGAATAGCAAAATGGGTTCAAACATAAATTCCTTATCAATAACATAATTTTTTTTCAATACCACTAATTGCATGAGTACATAAGTAGAAAACAAAAAAACAAAAAATCTGAAACATTTCATAATTAAGCTCAAAGTGTCAAATATACCTAAATAAAAGGCTTAAATATTTGATTCATCCTTGTAAGCTCACGTTTTTATTTTATTTTTTTCTCTGATAGTTTTTTTTTTCAATTTAAATCTTGTAAATTCAATTTAGTTTTAAAATCATCCCTACTGTTAATTGTTGTTAAAAAGAGTTTATGTGGCAAATAGGTAAGTGACGTGGCAGTTTGATGGATGATTATTATTAATTAATAATAAAATGAAAAAATTAAATAACTAAAAAATATAATTAAGTAATTGAATTGATTAAAAAAAAAAAGAAATGGAAAAAAGAGTAGAATTAAGTTGAAAGTGTTATATTTTAGTCCCTCCATCTAAAATAAGAAAATTTGAGAATTATGATTCTTACTCCTTACTCTCCTCCAACAAAAAATTAAACATTAAACTTAATAAATATAACTACAAAGAATAAATAAAAAAATAACAGATTTAAGAAAAATTACTCATATCCCAATGAAGACATCTCCAAAATCATCATTTAGGATTTCCATCAGTATTAGAGATGAATGTATGCATTGATTTCTTACACTCACATTCATATAGTTGAAAATGAGTTAAGGTTGTTGCAGATGAAGATGATGTGATGGTTGAACAAAGAAGAAGCAAATGAGAATTTGAGAATTATCGGGATTTTAGGTTGCATGAAGGAGAAGATGTAGAAACGGGGTTTTACATTTTAGGTTTTGCAAATTTGAGAATTTTTATTTAGTCCTCATAAGTATACCTAGTTCTCAAATATTTGACTTATCATCAACTATTGTCACGTAAAAGATTGTCATGTCACTCCATCGTTTTCCACATGAGCTTTTTTTAACAATAAATAACAACAAAGATCATTTTAAAACCAAATTGAACAGTGTTTAAATTGAAAAATAAACTTACAAGGACAAAAATCAGAAAGACGCGAACTTATAGACAAAACAAATATGTAAACCTAAATAAAACATCATCATTCAACATTCATTAGCATATATAATGTCCATATTTTTTACATGGCGACCAAATACTTTAGGTGGTACTCTTTTTGTCAAAAGATTAACAATCATAAGATTGGTGCTAATATGTTCAGTTGACACTCTATCTTTCTGAAATTCCTCTTTAACAACAAAGTATTTCAATTCCATAAGCTTAACACCTTTAGAATACTTTTTGTTATTAGAGAAGAAAAATGTTGCAGAATTATCACAACAAATTTTCAACAGCCTAGCAATATTGTCGACAAATCCAAGTCCTGAAATAAAGTTTTGTAACCAATTAGCCTAAATTGTGTCCTCAAAGCATGCCACAAATTCAGTCTCCATAGTGGATGCAACAATGACCGATTGTTTCACACTTTTCCATTATATCGATCACCCAACCAAGAGATATACATAATTAAATGTTGACTTTATTGTATCTACACATTGACAAAGTCTAAATCTGAATACCCAATCACGTCAAGACGATCAGATCTTCAATAAATAAGCATGTGATCCTTAATCCCTTGCAAATACCTTAATACTTTTTTTTTGTAGCTTTCCAATTATCCATCCCTGAATTACTCTGGGATCTACCCAATGTGACACCAGAAAATCTGTTAAAGAGAATAAAAACTTTAATATCTAATTTAGGATATCACGTTTCTCTAAATACACATGTAACAATTCAACTTTATTTTTTTAATTATAATAGTACAATATCAATGAACTTGATTCAACTAGAATTTCTTGATTTAATTCCCAAGACTTACTCGTACTAAGTTTTCATATAAAAAGTCATTTATAATAACATAAGTAAAATACACATTACAACTCTTAATTCCCGATATCACCTATCAGAGCGGGGGTTTTCCCAAACTTGAACTTCGAGACTCATTAACCTGTAATAACTGCGATTTCGCAAAGGCAAGGCCAAGTCAGTCAAACACAAACAACGAAGGAGGTGAGTTTTGAAATCATGTTAATAGTATAATATGAGTAAGAAGAACACGCAAACAATCATAATAGAACCGCATCATAATCACTTTACGATATATCAAAATATTTAATTAAATAGTATCATACTATAACATCAAAGTCACTCAAGTAAAATAATCATCTCATTATAATATGCATCAAATCATCTAATTATTATTACCTTTGAAACACATCAATCACAACAAAACAATCACAAGGAAATGCAATGCTATGCATGAGCTTAGACTCTACTTCACAATGTGGTACCATTCTAACTCTGAAGTACTTGGTTAGGAGGCTTGATACTATGCCACCATCCCGGTGGACGGACAATTCAAATTGGCCCTGTCCTTATAGATCCCCTCAACTCAACCCGAGACACATATACGTGACAGTCGAGATAAACGTGTGTTGCGTGGTAGCTCCCGACATTTGGAGTGCTACCTCCAAGTCACCTAGGAATTCCCCACCCGAATACCTCCAAGGTCTAACAATCTTGCCTTAAGGCTCGACAGCAGACCGCCACGATCAGGCTCATTCAGTTGTACTTCCCCGGAATCACTAGGCTTGTCAGGCCCTACCTATATGATGACAAAATAATCTCCACTTCACAAATTCACAATATTTATTTTCTCCCCTCGTTGGTATATGATACTCCATTAATACCGTCATCTCAGACACAAATTGAAATCACAATATTCTCATCACAATTTATAACATCACTATAATTAATCACACATCATCATCATCATCACATAAACTCATCACAATTTATAGAATCACTATCATCAATCATACAGCAACACATATATTCATCACAAAATTTTCACATCACCATTATTAATCATACATTATCATCATTACATATAATTATCACAAGACATCTATTTTTATTGTAACATCATTTAAACTCATCTAATCAAACATATGCATAAAATTAATTCAACAACCAATATCACAATAATATCACACACCACAATAAAGTGAATTAGAGAATTGGATCACTTCATATTGACCATTATCTTATATTTTACTATTTAAAAAAAATATTCTAGTAGAAAATACAAAAATTGTAAATAAAATCACTTTATTCTTTATACTCTATATTAATATTATATATAAAATAATAATAATTTTGATTTCTTAATTTTTATTATTTATAAAATTAATAAAAGTTAAAAGTTTTAATTTTTCTTTTAAATTTTTGAATAAAAAAATATCGATTTAACATATTTCAAATAACATGACATACGATTTTATGATATAGAACTATCTAAATATATTAATTATTTATATATTAGTAATTAAATTATAAAAATAAAAAGTTTCTTAAATTGAAAATTAAGTTTTAAAGAGTGATTGCGATTTTATAAGTGTCATATTATTATATGACACTCATAAAATTTTAATTGCTGATATATAAATTAAGTTTTAAATAATCATTTTATATTATATGTCATATTATTTAAAGTATATCACATAATTATTTTTAAATTGAAAAATTATAACAAAATACTATGACCGTTACATTTTAAAATAAATAATCGATAAAAATTAATTAAAATAGAAAACTAAAACTATAATTAAATTAAAAAAATATTATAATTAAATTTAAAAAGATTCATTCGTGCTTAGAAAGGATGATTTAAATATTAATTTAGTATAAATTATTATTTTTTATCTTTTGAATATTTAAAGATTGAAATGCTTTTGGAAATGAGTATGTTTTTGAAAATGCACTTCATTTTTATAATCAGCAAAAAAATATAACAAAATAAAATAGATCAATTTATCTTAAAGAATAATAAAGAGAAACAAATTATGAATAAAAATTTAAAAATATAAAGTTATAATTTATTATTTGATTGATATCTGAATTTAGTTAATCTTTGGTCCTAAATTAACCCAAATTACAAATTCAATTTTGAAATTACACTCATCACAGTCACGCCCACAACCACACCTACACCACTCTCCTCCACATAAAAATACTCCTCTTCCTCTCTCTCATATCCCTTTTCTGAATCTACTCACCGAACACAGAGAGACTCGAACCTTCTCTTTCTTTTCCTCGATCCATTTTCATGGTATTTTCATTTCTCTTTCTCATTCTACTTCATTACACCGATTAGTTACGGTTTTTTCTTCTTGCTTATTTACTTCTTAATTATACGCCGATTTTTTATTTCATTTTTTGCAATCTTTACTATTTTATAATTTAATCTTAATATTATTTTTTTTATATAATTTCCTTTTAATATAAATTTTTCAATATATTTTTTTGTAATATTTATTTTTAAAATTGAAAGTTTATTTTATGAAAACTAGGCAGATAAATTTTAAAGTCAAAACTCAACTAAATCCTTCGCCAGTTAATATGTTTGGATTAAATAAACTTACGTGGTTATTTTATAGAGATTGAAAAATTATTTAGCTAATTTTATTTTATAAATATAAAAAGAATAAAAAAAAAATATAAAAAGAATAAAAAAAAATGAATGTCAATATTTTTCGTCTAAATGTAATTAATAAAATATATAATTTGTAAAAAATATAAAGGAAAGTTACAAAATTATATACAACTATTTAAAAAAAATCAAATATATAAAATATACTAAATAAATAATACTCAAATGTTATAAGAGATAAAATTTACTATCACTCCATATTTTTAACATACATAAATATCTTTTTCTCACATGCCATTCGTGAACTTTAAAAGTCACATTTAATATATGAAGAATAGATAGAAAATTCTCATGATACATATTTAATGTAGTCTTACAAAAAGAAACTTTTTAATATATGTACAAAGAACTAGTCAAAAAATACTACATAGATTAAGAGTTGATAGAATTAAAAGTAATATAAAAAGATACACAATTGATTTATATAACATGTAAAATTGATTTTTTAATTTAAACATTGATAAATTAAATCATTTTTTGATCATTTATTTAATTAAAATTTGTAACTCCTAGATTTTAAAATTAAAATCAAAATTCTTAATTTTTTTATTAAATTTAAAACTAAGAGTAAATTTATTCTAAATTAAAAGTAGAATTCTTGAATATTAGTGCTTAGTCATTCTAGCACAGACTAAAAATAAGGTTTTAAATGTGACTATTGTTTTTACTTCATTTTCAAAGCTAGCAATAGCATATAAATTCATATTTTTCTAAATACTTAATCAAATTCTTTCTAGTTGTACAACTACACATAAAATCAACTAAAATAACTATGATTACTAATATAAATTGAATGAGACAAAATTTTGTTATTACAACTTATATATAAGTTGTATGGATATTTGATATGTTTAGATAGAAATTCGAATTCAATATATCTTTTTTTCTCCAAATTAGTGTATGTATGTTTCGCTTTTAGGCTCTTTAAAACAAAACAAACTGAGATAAAGAATAATAAAAAAAAACAAAAAAAAAAACGATTGATTGGATGAGGCTTGCGTATTGAAATTTTTTTGGTTTGACGGTCCAATAGAGTGAATACAAAAATGTTATAGAGACATACATGGACAAAGGGTAGTCCAACTATATGGTAGATTTGGTTACCCTAGTTTTTAATCTAAGTTAGTATATTAGCAATAATAATTAGTAGAAAATTAAATATGAAATAAATACAATTTTTATAGAAAACTTCACTCAATTTGATAATAAAAATTACGGGACTAGTCCAATAAAAAACTCACTATAATAATTAATGGGTACAACCTTATAACAACATTCTTCTACTAGAGTGGATTTGTATGCCAAAGTAACTCTTATGTAAAACTACTTTGTATATTAAAATAATAAACTCAATTATAGAAATAACCTATCAAAATTGTAGATTTTACTACACACATGTTACCACCACCACCACTGGAACCAAATCATTTTCTCTTCTCTGTTTTTCTTTCATTCTTCTTAGGGAATTCTAAATCCCTTTTATTTTTTTCACATAGGCCTAGCCTAATAATACAATATATTCTCCTTTTTTTTTCCTTTCAATAATAATAATAATAATAATAATAATAATAATAATAATAATAATAATAATACTAAAATTGATGGATTCCATTTTTGGGAGTAAACTCACCCAAAATAATTATAGAAATCGGCATTTGAATGAGCATAAGAGTTTTTGGGATAACCGCCAAAACGAGGTTTTGTTGTTGAGTTAGGAGAATGAGAATTTAAATTAGTAAAAATGGGAAAATCGAATTTCTTGGCTTAAATCCCTGTTTACCCAATTATTTTTTGGAAGGTCAAAAGAAAAAAAAATACAACATCAATTTAAAAAAGAATTAGAGATGAGAGATATAGGAGGATAACAATAGAGGGAACACACAAAATAGATAAAGGAGGAAAATCAGAAGAATAAAAAAAAAACTTTTAAAAATTAAACATTCATCATCTTTCAACTCTTGGAACATAAAGTATGTTAATGTGTGAATTTAAAAATATGTTGAAGTCACATATTGACAAACTCTCATATTGAGTAGTTTTGAACTTTATAAATACTTAAATCTCACATTGGATAATTAAAATATGCGTATTTGCTTCCATTATTATATAAAAAGTGTTAAACTCTTGTGAAAAATACACTAAAATTTAATGTATTTTCTAACTTTATCTTTTTTCTCTCTTTTGTTTGATGCATTTTCGAATAACTTCTCCCAACAATTTTTAATTTTTTTGTTGTTTTGATTTTTATTTTTCTGGAAAATTTATAAACCATTTAAGTCTTCAAATTAGAATTGAGAAATTAAACAAACCAAACATTATATAATATAATCAAATCTGTTGAAAAATCATATTTCTATACAACAATGAAACTTTATCCCACTAAGTAGGATCCAACTCTTTAATTTATAGGTCTTTTATAATAGTTTTTCTTGTAGTTTTTTTAAACTTTCTCATTCATCTAGAAATTTAACTACCCTCCATTTGATCTACTCTCTTTACTACACAATC
This sequence comes from Cicer arietinum, assembly GCF_000331145.2. Taxonomy (NCBI): domain Eukaryota; kingdom Viridiplantae; phylum Streptophyta; class Magnoliopsida; order Fabales; family Fabaceae; genus Cicer; species Cicer arietinum. The sequence continues at coordinate 1,510,389 of NC_021162.2, forward strand.
TACAGGTCTCATATCTACGTGTCAAAACCATCTAAGTCAATTTTCTACTATCTTATCTATTATAGGTGCTACATCAATTCTCTCACTTTAATATTGTTATTCATAATTATATCTCGTCTATTTTTCCACACATTAATTTAAGACAACATTCGCATATATGCTACACTTATTTTGTCTTCATAAACAATGGTTAATAATCCTCATTACCAACAATAACTCTTAGGTAGCCGAGCAATATGTATTCTAAGTACTCACTATTGACTCTTTCTCTTTTACAATACTAAATTGAACATGTTGACAACCAAAAATAAAGACATTCACTGCTTGAGATTTCTTATATAGTAAATAGACGTAACCATATCATGAAAAATCATCGATAAATGTAATAAAGTATATTTCTTCATTGAAAGAATTAACATCAAAATGTCCACACATATATGAAACGCATCGTTTAATTTAAAATAATAATAATAAATATATAAATAAATAAAACAACACCAATTCCACCATACTTTCATGTTTTCACTTAATCATTTATCTCTTTCTCTCTCGACAACAACACTACACTACACCCCATCTCCATTTCTATTTTTTTTCTTCCCCTTGCTTCTTCTCACTCCACAACATAAATTGCACACAAAAAACCTCAACCCATAAAATGAATTTAACATCTCCAAAAGTATAACTTCTCATATTCCTACAAGTACTCTTGGTTAGTATATTGATATTATGGTTAGTGAGTTAAGGAAGGAGAAGAGTATCCATTCTTTGAAAAGTGTTTATTGAGACTCTTTGAGGTAAATACACAACTCCAATGCTAAGAATGAATCTCTAGAAAAATATAGTTTTGTTTAAAAATCTTATTTTGGTGCTTAGTGTAGATTTTAAGGACTTTTTATGATTTCCTATAATTATCTAAACTTTAGAATAATTTTGCTAAAGTCTTAAGAATATTTTTTATACTCAAATATATTAGCAGAAGTCATGTCTGCTTCTCTAGAAGTTGTTGGAGAACAAACTTAGTTGATTCTTCACAGTTGTGAGTAGACGAAGATCATTGTCACATATTTTTATTATTCTACAATTATTAGTTTACTCATTTTTATGTTAAAGTATGGATAAAAAAAATTGAGGAACACAACCTTTGAATTTTTGTCGATTTCATCTTTTATTTATTTTCATGGTTTTTGGTGTATAATATTTTTATAGTTTGATTTATTTATGAATTATAAAGTATTTAAATATTGAATTGATATACAATTGAATATTTTTTACATGAGTTTAAATAAAATGAGGAATGATTTTTAAATATGTGTTTTGGAAATTGTTGTTATAATTATGAAATCGTTAATGGAGGTCGGTGCATCTAGTTAAATCATTTTGATTGGGGAGAGTTCCTTGTGAGATGGAGTCATCACTATGAGATAGGTCATCCTTGGGAGGAGAGGGTTATCAACGAGAAGTAAGCTCCATAATTGATGTGTTATGATGTGTTGTGGGATTAAGAGGACCGTGCTATCCGTTAGATGGAGTCACCCTTAAGGGAAATGTCATCCTTAGGAGGAAATGGTTATCAATGAGATAAAGCCGCCTCTTGGTTCTCAAAAAATTTAAGTTTTTACTTGCTAGATTTTCTTTGACCCTTTTAAGGTTGCTCATTTTGATTTAACTTATTTGATTAATTGGATTTTAAATATTTCTACTTGAACGGTTAAATTATAAGTTTAATGATTTTATCATGTGTATGCTTTATTTGAGAACTTTAACTATTTAAGATATTATTGTTTAGCATAATTGGCATTAGATTGTAAAATAATTATTCATGCCTATTTTGTGTTTCCATTCTTGTTGATGGTGGTTGTTGTCTCCTCTTTAAGTCTTTTTGACTTACCCCTTCATGTTGTTCATTTTTTTCCAGATTCGCATGCAGCTGAGTAGCAAGGTGTTAGTAGATTCAAGTCTCAATCACTCTTTTTTGTAAGCCTTCTTGATAGATGATCCTTTTGTGAAGTATCTGTTGAATCGTGATGTATTTTGCAGCTCTTTTGAAAGAAGAAAATCATTTGAAAATGTATCAAATTTTTAGATTTGCTCTTTGAAATATCGAATGAGTTAACAGTTTGAAACATGATTTTATATTTGGAAAAGTTGAAATTACAAATAATACTATGTCGAAATCTCAAGATATTATATATATATATA
>NC_021162.2:1512676-1532807 GCF_000331145.2 Cicer arietinum
TATTTAGAACTATTTAGTTGATTGATCGGTTTTTGGGTCGTGACAATATCAATGTATATAATTTTAAGAAGTTGAGTACTTCTTGTGGCTCCTTTCTTGGTGTGGCGCATCACGACATCATATTAGAAACATGGCTTGTGCATCGTGAATCAATCCACCAAGTAATATGGGGAACTTCAGTTAAATTATATTCAAAATATACATAAGCATTAACCTTACCTTTCTTTTCGAACCAAGCCTTGAGTCTTGGACAACCCTTTTGGAAGTGTTATGTTTTCCCGCAGAAATGGCAATTCTGGACTTTTGCTTCATTTTTCTGCATGCTACTCAATTCATTCACATTCCATTTGTATTTCATGTAATTATAGTCCATTTAGAAAGACCTATACTCAGAAAATAATGAATTCATAATGAACTGTACATGGAAATTCTCATCGACTTGCATTTCTAGTGACTTAACTTTTGTAGTAATATTAGTCATTTCATTGACATGATCATGCATAGTACGAAAACCGTCAAACTTCATTGTTGTTAAACCACTCATTAATGTCCCAACAAGATACTTTTCAACAGTTTGGGAGCATTATTTCACGAAACTCATAAATTCTTTTGCACTTTCAGTTCCATAAATACTTGATTTGATGTTACAGTTTGACTTCATGGTTGATAGTCTGTCTTACACAATTTGGGTAGTCATGTGAAACATCTTAAAGAGAGTGACCTAGTCCGCAACTCAACCCAGTAATACCTTCGATGGCTGAAATTTATGTTAAAAACGGTTTTTCAAAACTCAAAAACAATAGCGTTTCTTTTTGCCATGTCAACCGAAAAAATTTCTTATTCTAGTTATGTTGCTTCAGTTTTTCAATAAGTCATTTTAGTTTGAGGGGTGTCTCGTCAAACGATGGCAACAAAAGATGTTATTCTTCTTAAATATGAACAAAGTTGCTAGCATTCTAAAATATGACATTCTAGTTGTCACAAACACGACTTTATAAACAAAAAACGAAAAGAAAACTATAGAATTAACTCGATGGGAGGATAAAGAAAGAATTATATTCTTAATGGATTTGTTGATAATTTGTATGATTGTTACATTTCTAGCAATAATGCTAGAGATGTTTGGGATTTTATGAAGAAAACATATGATACTAATGAAGGTGGAACTAAAAAGTATGTTGTTAGCCGCTATCTCAAATATCATATGATCGATTAAAGATCAATGGAGGCTCAGTCTCATGAGATCTAGAAAATAGCTCATGAGATCACCTCTAAAGGTATGTTTTTAGATGAACAATTTCAAATTTTTGTTATTATTGAACAAACTACCCCCTACTTGGAAAAATTTCAAAAATTCTCTCAAACAAGTTTAGAGAGTATGTATTGTGGGAAATATATGCAAAGCTATATCCAAATGAAGATTTGATTTACACTATTGGTTTTAGTGAAGGAGTTCGCATCTTAGGGATGCGACCATGTAGACATAATTTTTTTTTTTTGTAACAAATGAAAAATATATTAAACTAATACATAAAATATAATCAAAATTAAAAAATTAAAAAAAAAAAACTAAATTATATTAGTAAAATCCAACAAAATATATTAAATTGGGGAATAATACATCAAATTTTAACTAGTCCTATCCACCTATATGCCCACGGTCCCATATCTAGGCGATCGCCTAACTCGTCTAGCTCTTTGAAGGCTCTTGAGATTGTACTGGTTGATCCTAATTCTGATCATATTCCTCATGGTCATTTCCGATTATTAAAGGTTTATGCAACTCAAATCATTGATAATTTATGTGCGGATTAGAGCTACTACTACATGTCTCCTTATAATTTTGAGCCACAGGGTTATATATGGAATCAAAAACAACAAAAGTCGACTTAGGAATTGTGCAATTAGTTCAAAATAAATTATAGAAAATCCTATGCTATGTCGAGAAACCGGGGGTTTGTATTTTTTGAATTAATATAACATAATATTGAGTCGGCATTTTTGTAGGTGTATGTATATGTGGTGATGATCAACCATAATATGGAACTTTTGTAGGGGTTTGTAGGTGCAGTTGTGGTGGACCATAATATGAAACGTATGGTTCAATGTGTAGGTGAGGCGATGATGAAGACAATTATGTGGGGGTAGATTGGGGGTTGAATAGACATGAGAATATGTCGGCCGATGCAAACGTGGATCACACATATATTGTTACTTAAACCAATTCATATAAACGTGGATCACACATCTACGAACTGACCTTGCAATATGTAATTATCAGCTCATTCCATTGTTTAATTTCTTCCCTCCGAACCTAGTCTCATTAATCATCATCAATGTCACACCTTATGTCAATCTCATGGTAGGTTTTTATATCTTCTGATAGATATGATATTTATTTATGGAAGTCGAACTGAAATGTGACCATGTCTGTATGATATGTTTATCAACAATATGATAACAATACAAATAGATACAAGTAGTTCATGTGTCCATTTCTTCTTCGGAAACATCGTATTGGAATCCAAAGTATGGTCTCCAATAAATGATCCCTATTTAATATATTTTGTTGGATTTTATATAATTTAATTTTTTTAATTATTTTTATGTATTAATTTAATATATATTTCGTTTGTTAAAAAAATATACGCCTAGATAGTCGCATCTTCAGAATGCGACCTCCAGAAAGAGAAAAAAGAAATATATTTCATATAATCGCTTGAAGGTTTTAAACAAATAGAATATTTTAGAATATTAATTCTAAAATGGGATATTTTAAATAAAAAAATATTCAAAAGGAGATATATGGAAAAAAAATTCAACTTACTGACCAAAACTGTATATACATAGAAAGTAATTGTAAATCATAAAATTAAAATATGAAATTGCTCTATATAGATACTGCACTTTCATTTCCAAAATCGGTGATGAGTAAAAGGAAAACGGTTTCACATACAATTTTAGGCATTACCAATTCTAGGCATTACCAATTGATCACACATATATACATATAAGAAACAATAAAATATATATAAACAATTCATAACTAACATTCAAATACCAAAATTCATTTCAGAAACAAGTTTCACTTCAATAATAATTCTAAAGAATTGAAACATAATTGCGGCATGCACAGCGGAAAACTTGATCTTTAAAAAATTTTAAATTTCATAATTAGTTTTGAAATATTTTTGGGAGAAATTAACATTCATGGAGAATCATACACTTCCACAACCTTATCACATGCAAGTTTAAGTTTTCAATTTAGGATTAAAAAAAAAACTATCATAATTACATAATCTTGAAATTTATGATACTAACATAAAAATACAATAAATGATATACATTCTTTTATGTTGTGTGATGATTGAAAGTAGAGACAATAAATGATATACATTCTTTTATGTTGTGTGATGATTGAAAGTAGAGATAAGGGCGATCCAATTTTCGTGGAGACTTAAAACGAATTTTAATATGAACTTTAAAGCGAATTTTTTAAATTTTAACTTGACAGCATTAAATTAATATAATTGATGACATATAATATTTCTTTTTCAATTGATTTAATATTATTGAGATAATATTAAATTTAGAAAAAAATTATATGTTTTAATTTCAAAAATATTAAAATATGTTATCTTTTTATTAGTAAAATGTGTTTTTTAGATCTTTTGATTAAATTAAAATTTTGTTTTTCATGAAAACCTAAAACGGTTGTTGAAGTGGTTTTATCTTTGGGTCAGCCCTTATAGAGACCATAATCCACTTATATCCAAATATATCTATTTTCGTTCCTTCTTTCTTAGGACCCATTCTTGATGGTTATGGCAGAGAAACCTTATGTAAGAGATATAACTCCTTTTTTTTTTTTTTTTTTGTCTTTTATGGTTAATGACTCCCATCAAGTCACCATTATTTATAAAGGTTATTTACACCACTTCATAATAACACCTTTTCATACGTGAGTCATTATAATTATTTAAATTATTTTTACATAGAGCATTCATATGCGAAAAATATGGGGAAAATACGTTAAAGAAAAAATTGATTATATATTAAAATCACTTATTTAAATAAAATGTATATACAGTTGTAAAACATTCTATAATATTATTTTGTAATCAATTTATTTAGACAAAATAAATCATTTTAACAACCGCTTCAGGTATTGGCATCCTTTTGTCTCTTGATATAGTAATCAACTCAAAAATATTTGGACATTTTGCTAAAGTTTTGGTTGATTTGGACATCATGTAAGAGTTGAGAGATATTGGATGAGTTTTGGATGAGTTTTGGTTGATTTGTACATCATGTAAGATTTGGACATCATGTAAGAGTTGAGAGATCACATTTATTGTCAAAACCTAAAATTCCATAAATTGAAAATCCAAAATCCCCAAAATTAAAAACCCAAAAATCGCAAAATTTAAAACCCACAAAAATTTTGAAACCAAGGAAGCACGGATTAGATCAGAAACTTCCATACCATAAATTCTCAAACCACAAGTTTTTGGGTCAGTGGTTGAATTTGGTAATCTCAATATATCAAACACATAACACATTGGTTAAGACATAAAAAATTTAAGTTAAGGAAGAACCACATGTCAACGAGTGCTCGTCATCTATCTTTTTTCTTTCCAGGATCGATGTTTAATGACTATTTAGGATCTTTGTTAAAAGACTATCAACACATAAATCCATGTATTTCTAATATCTTTGATAAATTAGCATATTATAGATCCTAATTAAGACTGGCAATATATATATTGTAGATCCTAAAATTGTCAAGATTTATATTTGTTCTTAATGTTCATATATATGCCTGTATGCTTTGTATTATAAAATATTATTTCAATTTGCAATGATTCAATGATTTTAAATATCAGATGTATGCACAGATCAAGGTAGATAAGACATTATGGTTCATTGAAAAGCTAAATTTATATTTATCTCTCTTCAATGATAATAGTGAACGACCTGTCACATTTATGAGGGGAATTTCTAAAATATATTTGGAATTCTATACTAACTATATTAATGTAGCAAAATTAAATAACTTAATGTATCAGTTGGTCAAGTGGTTATAATATTTGAGTTTAATGCATCTGTTAATCATCGAACCAATACATTTGTTAAGTTACCAAAGATTACAATATTTTCGAGAGTTTTTTTTTTCCCACCAATTGGTATGAATTTCTTTATAAATAGAGATGCTTTAGAGGCAGAAATGACAAGACAAAATTCATGTTACATGAGTCAAATTTCTGTCAAAAATATTTATCAGTCATTTGTTCTTTTATCTAATGCGCGAGAGTAAATGAAGAAATTTTATTCTGTAAACTACCATTGATCGATAGATTTGATGTGAATGTGCAATTTACTTCAAAGATTTCAAAGTATCCTGAATGAGATTCGTCGGTTAACCCATTTGCATCCAATATATAGATTTGTGGGGCGAATCGAACCTAAAATTTAGTGTGATATATACATTAAAATTTATTTGTGCAACTTTCATATCATCATCTTCTTATTCAAGATTTACAACATATCCCCCAACAAAAAATCCAACAACATTCAATACATATCTTTTTACCACCAAATGAAATGATTATAATTAACAATCATGTGTTTTACTTTCCTATAAGTTTGACAAGTGTATACTCATGACATTCGTTAGCCAATGTTTCATACGATATAACATTACTTTTTATGAGACACTAGCATCATTCACCTCTTTTTAATCACAAATATGTGGAGTCAAAGAAAAATGATTTTTTCTTTGATAAAATCAAAAGAAAATGGTAAGTATACTTTAAAATATTTATAAGGCCTTAATATAAATTAATTAATTATGATCAAATTGCTTATAAATATCAACTAATCATTGTCCACCACTAATATTAGCCCACTACCTCTCGCATCCTATTCCAGCTTCAATATTATCATTACCACAAAAAAAAAAAAATTAATAATAATAATAATAAACCTTAAGAAAATCACCAAATAATGTATGTAACCTAGCACTGACCTATAAGTGCCTCACAGTTCAAACGGCAAATAAAATAAATTGCTCCACACACCCCCACCTTGTTTTATTATTATTATTGAATTAAGATATTTGGTTTGAAATATTGATATTTTATCCAAATTGTCTTTCCTTAGTTACATGTTTGCTTGATATGGTGGATGGCCATAATTGGGGATTAGATATCTAATAGATGCCTCTTTTGACTACTTTTGTCTTTTAACATATATAGTCCCTACCTTAAACATGCTTAGGACAAATTAAATATATGTGGTGACATGATTTAATTTAAATTAAACTACAAATTAGGTTTATGTTTCATATGAATTATTTACTTTCTCCATTTTATATATTTGGTTAAGTGATTTTTTTGTATACAAAATAAAAAAAAAATTAAATTGATATATATTTGCACCAAAATATTCTTAACTTTATCATTCATTATTTTACAACTTCTCACTTTTCAATACAATTGCTAAGAACTCCGCTTAATTAATGGCAATTTTTTTTTTTGACAAGATAATTAATTTCCATGATGGTATATCGTATAATTTTAAGATTTAATTTATATGATATATATAAAAAGAGTTTTGATACCATAAAACTATAAAAAAAAAATAAAAAAAAAAAAAAAAAAACTCTACTTTTACCACAATTACATATAAAATTACACATTTGATTTATTGTGATGTGATAATAATATAAAATATTTTACATTTTACTGTATAAAAAAATTAAAGTCATAATTTTTTGCATAAAAAATTTGATGTGCGAGATATATTTTCAATCCTTCAATAAATAAATATATCTTCATTGACTGATGAAGGAGAAAATCCAAGCAAAATCCCACCAACAAATCGACTAGAGTTGCAAGATCATGATTGAAATATTTTTTTAGTTTTGGGCATGGGTAAGGCAATATCTTCTACTAGTGTTGTAAAATCAATAAAGTGATTATAATTTGAAATATATATATTCATGATGATGCATAGAGAGGGAAATGGTACGTGAATCATTCACAAAATATTCTTCTTGCGTGCCAACGTGCAAGCTAGACTACCTTTTAGGAATCTTGCGGGCCAAAAACCCTGACTTCCATAAAAAAATACATCAAGATATTTTAACCATTAAAAAGTTTATATCATTATTTAATTTATCCTACTTTAATCATGTAATTATTATTGTTTTACAATTTTAATTATATTATTATATATGATGTGGTGTAGAATCAACGGCGCATATCAAAAAAGAAGTCTTAAAAACACTTGAATTTTTCTTAGTCATGAATACTTTTAAATTGGCATTTTCCTTGAAAATTAACTTGTGGTATAATCTTGTGTGTGGAATAGTGTGCCTACAAGTAGTTTAAGTTAATTTTTTATTGAGTTGGATAAGAGGTGAGAAATGATGTGTAAGTTTATGATAGTGGTAAAAATATTAATGTTGAAATAATAACAATAATTTATTAAAATTATTAACTTTGTGATCTTTCATTTATAATTTTTTTAATACGTGTGAAATATTTAAATTAATGTTTATTATTTAACATAAGGCATGCTACATTTTAGAATCACATTTGAAAATCATGTTTTTCTTTATTAAATGGATTTTCACATGTGTGTTAAGCATGAATATCAACCAACGATTGAAAACTAGATTTAATGGATATTCATAAAATATAGAGTTGTGTTATTTGTTACGAAACTATTGGAAAATAATAAAAGTCACATGTTTGATGGTTACAATGATGGTTATACATGAAATCAATGGATCACGTTTTTCATGAGAATTGTGAATACTTCTTTAGTAACATTGAACATTTTCCTAAAAGATATTCACAGTAGGGGAAATATTTCCACTATAAAGATTTATTTGGTGGATAGTATAAGAGACTGGGATATAATATAAAATATTATATATTGTTTCAATCTAATATAAAATAAATAAATAAATAAATAAATAATATATAAATTAACTCTAATATAATAAGAACAATAATTTTATGAATATTTTACATCTAGCTATTTTAACCATTATAAAATTTATATCATTATTTAATTTATTCTACTTTAATCATGTAATTATAATTATTTCACATTTTTAATTATATATATTATTATAAATGATATGGTGTAGAATAAATGACGCATAACAAATAAAGTCTTAAAAACAGTTGAATATTTATTGGTCACAAATACTTTTAAATTGGCATTTTCCTTTAAAATTTCCCTAGTTTAGAAATCACCATTATAATAAAAATAATGATTTACTTAGTTGCCTTTATAAATTATAAAAAAAAATTAAATCTAATAAAACATAAATAAATTAAAATTGAAAATAGAATTTTATATTAAATTTAAAATAAAATATTAATAATTAATATAAGAAAAATTACAAAAAGGAATTTTTATCATTTTATATTAATATTAGTTTAAATTTTCAAAATATGCATAATTTTTTTCATGGTAGTTTTGCTATTTACATATAATATATATCATATCTTTATTTAACTATCTCACAAATAAAATAAAATTATTTTGCTTATTCAGAATGGTTAGTGAATATTTTTTAAATATAAAATTATTTTATTATTTATTTAACTTTTTTACTATTTTTTTATTAATTTATAATATTTAAAAGTATTATAAGTTAATTTAGAAAAAATAGTATAAATTTTTTTCATAATAGTAATTTTATCATTTAAATATAATATTATTATAGTATGACATGATAAGTCGTGTACCAAACACATGACAAATGAAAAGAATGTTATGATATGCATATCAAACACATGATAGAATAATATATTTTTTTAATCAAAAAAGTATAATAATTTTTTTCAATATACAATATTATCATTATCCTACTTTATATTCTATCATGTGATCTCTATCAAAATGTGTCCTAAATATACCTTAAATTATAATTAATTTTGAATTGATGAAAGTGTGGTACCAATATCAGAGTCGACAAACACATATGGAGATTTAAGATGAATTCTAACACAATGCATTATAAAGTCTACAATAGTATTGTTAGTAAAATTACTAAATTTTATTGACTTTTTAGACTTTAGAATATAAAATTATTTATTTAAGTATTATAATCAACTTTGTATAATATTACTTTTTCAATTTATAAAATAGTTAATTGTTTTAGTATTTGTTCAAACAATAGTAATTTTTCATAAAATTTTATAAGTTTTTGTTGACAAATAAAGGAAAATCATATTTGATTCTCTTTTATTTTATATTATTATGATTATTTTTATTTTATGATTATGTCATTATTACTATTGTAATTTCTTTTCCTATATAAACAACTTAAGATTGTAGTAATAAAATATGAAAGTATTTTGCATTTTACTTTATTCATGAGATCTAGAACTCTTGGTTAGGGTTCTGTAATGTTTTTCATAGCTTAGTGGGGTTCGAGGCTCCAAACTTAAAGGGCACTACCATTTTATTTTAAATTTATGTTCAACCTGTTTTCCGATTCGATCTGTTTTTCGGTCTACCAAATCGCAGACAATACCCCATAAAAGACGGTCCTTATAGATAGCAGCGGTGATGGTTTTGGTGAAAAACCAGAAGTGGTCAACAACTCCAACAATGGTGTTATGATTGGTAAGTCGCCTTATGTTCATGAGGTCGAAAGCTCTACCCTAGTCACTAAGAATGAAGAAGGGAAGAGAGATGGAAAGAAACCATGGTGCAAACAATATAAACGTCCATGGTACATATGTGATACATGTTGGAAGCTTCGTGGAAAACCTCTAAATTGGATTTTAAAAAAAGGGAACAAGCGAAGGTTATGCCCTCCAAGGGACAATTAGACCAACTGTTAAAACTTTTTGGGTCTCAAACTTCTTCTTGCTCAATAGCTCACAAAAGTAATTTTCCAAATATTGTTATACCTCTGTCAATTCCATTCATACTTGGATTATCGATTTTAGTGCTACTGATCATATGACTGAGGAGTCAAGTATGTTATATTCTAATTGTTCTTATTTAGGTAATCACAAAATTAAAATCGTAGATGGCTCTCTTTCAACCATTATAGGGAAAGGTTCTGTTATTTTGTCACATTTGCCTTACACGTTCCTAATATGCTTTAATATCTCTCTTTCAACTCATTTCTCTTCAGAAGTGACAATGGTAAATAATGTTTTAATATGTTTTTGTCTAATTTTTTCTTGAAAATGAGTTGTTAATCAAAGTTCTTGTATTAATACACCCCAAAAAAAGGGAATGGCAGAGAGAAAGAATAGACATTTTTTTTGACATTACTAGAGCTTTACTCTTTGTAAATAAGGTTCCAAAATATTTGTGGGGTAAAGTTGTTTTAACTGCATCATATTTAATTAAACGTATGCCATGAGCCACGAGCTTTACTATTTGGTTGCACTACTTTTGTTCATGAACATAAACAACTTGACAAACTCGAGCCACAAGCAATAAATAGTTACTCTCCAACTAAAAAGGGATACAAATGTTTATAACCAAGATCTAAAAGAATCTATTTGTAACCATTGATGTTACTTTTGTTGAAAATCAACCTTATTTTACTAACATTCATCTTCATGGGAGAATTTAAAGAAAGATTCATCTTTTGATAAATCATTACTTTAGGTGATATAGTGTTGTCACAAAATTCTTAAACTTATATTGATGCACCAAAAGCAAATAGCCAAGAATCCATATTGAAACTCAATTTGTTTATGCATGAGGCTCTCACAGAGTCGATGGCAACAATTCAAATCAAAATGACAATGAATCAACTCTTGTTCTCAATAATAATGAAGGGTTGCCTAAAATTCCCCAACATAATAACTCAAATAAAGAGACACAAAACAAGTTTACTACCATTGACCCTACATGGAAGGAAAATTTCTTTGAAACAAGAAACCATAAATAGAGAAATGAAATACCCATTCTCCGACCCTTCCAATATTCTGAATCAATAGATACTCCAAAACATTGTCATGATACATGTAAGTCTTCTTATGTTCTTAAGAGTCATGTTGAGTATCCTGATATAGACATTCCTACTAAAATTAGGAAACCTGATAGATCATGCACTAAGTATCATTTGTCTAATTATGTGTTATACTCAAAATTATCTTCTTCATTTGTTGCATTTACCTATGAGTTGTCTATTGTAGAAATTCCAAAAAATGTATAGGAGACTCTAAAAATTCCAAAGTGGAAGGAAGTTGTTCTTGGGAAGATTAGAGCTCTTGAGAAGAATCGAACTTGAAGAGTCGTGAATTTACCTATAGGAAAGAATAATGTTGGTTGTAAATAGGTATTTACTGTGAAATATAATTCTAATAACACAGTTGATACAAGACACGTTTGGTTGCTTAAGGGTTTACTCAGACATATGACATTGATTACTCATATACTTTTGTTCATTGTCCGCAATTTCACAACTAAGAAAATTCATATTGAAATTATATGGTTGCCATTTATGACTTCTAATCAGCAAACTGTCGATTTCTTGACAAAATGTTTGACAAAACTCAATTTTGAGCGACTTATAGTCAAGTTAGAAATGACAGATATCTATGCACCAACTTGAGGGGTTTTTAAAGAATCAAGAGAAATCATATTTAATTTTATATTATTTTATTTGTTTTTATTTGATGATTATGTCATTATTACTATTGTAATTTATTTTCTATATAAACATCTTAAAGTTATAGCAATAAAATATGAAAGCATTATACTTTTTTACTTTCTTCAATTTTAGTTCAAAATATATAAGAATAAAGTCTTTTTATTAAGTTAAAAAATTATATTTTTAGACTTAAAGTGACTATATATATATATATATATATAATTACATTGGTAAAGTGTTTATGGTGCAAGTGTAATCGATCAACTATAACTCTAAATCATCATAGTTTTGCTAACAAAATTTGCTTTAAGTTTCAATGTGAAGCAGCTGAGTGCACTACGATTTGCTAGAGCCTAGAGCAATTGGAATAATTTTGAGTTCATACAATTCCAAAAATAATTTTAAAGTTTGATGATATGAGTTTTATTTATTCAAATATTCTTATTAATTGTTGTTAGTGTTGTTAGTGAAGAAGTTTGATAAACTAAGGTATAATAAATAAGTATATGTCAGTGAAAAAGAGTAATTAATATTATTAAATAATAAATAATTTATAAAAAAAAGGCAAAAACTAAGCATCTAGAATGAGAAACATATTATTTTTTCATCCTATAGCGGTATGAATCCGTGCACATAATCTCTTTGCACGTCTACTTATTAATGGACAGACTTCAAATTTAAAAAACTTGTCAATTCTCCTCGTGCATTATTATAAGGTCAAATTAATTTGGAATGTTGTTGCTGTCTCGTCTCAATTGGATCCATTGACCTCTTAAAGTCCACACACCTTTCATTTTCATTCATGTTGCATATATAACTTCTTGTTTTTTAATGAGCTTATATAATTAACATGCACCCTAAAATAGACTTGTGAGTTGTAACATATATTTTCGTTTGTCATGAAAAAAAGAGACGTGTGACATATGGTGTGATGTAACATATTGGATTTTGCGAATGAAGTATGTTCTAAAACTTAAATAAAAAAATTGAAACTTAAATAAAAAAATAAAAGTGACGATGATGAATATTACGTAAAGAAATTTTAAAATGCGAGTATCACATTAAATTTTAAATTATGAATACTACAATTTAGAATTTAGAATTTGAATCACCCTCCTTTACTCAAAGTATTCGAGATTTTTGTCATTGAATACTACAATTTATTATTGATAATGAAAAAATCTAAAAGGATAAGTGATGTCTTTCAAATATTTCGCCACCCACGAACGACTTCGTCTCACCCTTTAAATCTAACATCCTTGGCCTTTTCTTTGACTCTTTAATTTGTTCTTATATATTTCTTCTATGTCTCTTGTGCGAGTTGCAAAAACTTACTTTAATGGCCTTGATTTTTTTTTTTTTACAATACATAACCTCCCCACCTAGTCACGCTGAAGCTCTGTCACTAATCTCTAACAAAGTCTTATAATCCAGAAAAATCCGACCAAAAATTCAGCATTCTAAATGGACGAGGCCCCCAATTCACCTATGTCTTTAGAATTTCACAAATGAAAAAATTCACCTTTTCTAATTTTATTTCCTAAATACACAATATCAAGATTTTGCGATTTTATCAACTATAATTTCTTTCGTTTTTGCCCCATCTCCCAAATCTCTAACATTATAATTTAAGATCTTCGTAATGAATCCTACAACACCTTTACACACACACACAAAAACTAAGCAGTTTATTTATCTTTTCTATTCCCTTTTTTCTCACTTCCAATGTTAAATGTATCCCTTACCTCCATGTTAGATAAATTATTCACAATTTTATTTTTTACACATTTATTGTGTATTGTGTTACCACATTTGGTTAGATGGTGGAGTGTATTTGTTCATTTATCTATTCTTGTACATCTCTTGTTTGGATAATGTGTTAATATATTTCAGCTTATTAAAAAAAATACTAAATTTCAATTTCAATTCACCCTATAATTATTTGATGCAAATAATAATACCATCAAATTCCCTTAAGGATAATTTGGAAACTATAAAGTGAAGTGCATATTCACTCCAACTGTATCGATCAATTATTATTAGGGGTGTTCAAAAAAATCAAAAAGTGAACTAAACTGAACCGAACTATTTTTCAACTGAACTGATTTATAAAAATTGAGAACAGAACTGTTTTCGAACTGGTTTTTTAAAATTAGAACCGAATCGATCCAAACCAGTTTTCAGTTTGAAAAAACCGAACCGAACCAATTTTCAATTCAAAAAACTGAACCGAACTGGTTTTTAATTCGAAAAAATTAGAACTTAATTTGTTTTTTAGAAGTAATTAGAGGTAATTATGTAAAATTTGGTTTACAAACCAGTTTGGTTTGGTTCAAAAATAAACCGGTTTATAAACCAATTCGGTTCAATTTTTTGAACTGAAAATCAGTTCGGTTCAGATTTTTCAAACTGAAAATCAGTTCGGTTCAGTTTTCAAATCGTTCTAGTTCAGAACTGAACTTGGTCGACCCCTAATTATTATCACATAATATAGTTCCTTCAATTATTTGTGCACTAGCAATAAGAATAAAATATTTAGAAATAATTTTGGCAGATTTTAGAATATTAACAATCAAAAATTGTATTTTTAGAGAAATTCATGCAATGTGGGGAAAGAAAACAACCACCTCATTTTTATCACCATGAGTGACTCCCTCACTTCCTTCAATCATATGGCACTCAGTGTCACATCCTCGTGGTGGCGAACGATGAAGTTGGTGGAGACATTGTCGATGTGTAGGTGATTTTGGAAAACAAAATTGACAAGTTTGAGAGTATTGGGTTTAATGAGTCCTTTCTCAAATGCTTGTGTCTTTCATATGGGTTTGGAATTAAAATTATTGGATGCAATCTTTCATATTTAGATATAAATATTTATCAATCAATACAATTTTTTATTTAAAATATGTCCATGAAAAATTGCTATTCTATGTAAAGGATTATTTCCTTACATTAAATAGTGTATCTTGCTTTATAAATAGAGGAGTATGAATTACATAAGAGTTCATTTAGGGATTTGGAGGGGGAGAGGGAATACTTAAAAAAAAATGTGTTTGGTTTAATTTTTATTAGGAGAGAGAGGCAAAATTTATACTAGATCTATTTTTACTCTTTTCCATTTTGTGAGGATTTGGAGGGGAGGGGACTAAAATATATATACACCATTTAAAATCAATGATCTTTCTTTAAATAAAATATAAAGTTATTTAAAATTTCTCATTTTTTATATTCAATTTGTTTTTTCCACATCTTCCCTCCATTAAATCAAATTCACTCTAATTAAACACAAGTTTTTTCATGTGTATCATTCTTCTCTACTTTAGTGTGGGAGATCAAGTGAATGAAATATTTTTCTATAAAATATTATTAAGAGGTGGACTTTAATTGAGTGTACAATTCACTACTAAATATTTTAAAGTATCTTGAAAAAGATTTGATCTTAATTTCATGTACATCTCATAATTATAAATTAGTGGAGACAAATTGAACCTAATTAAACTTAAGACCTATTTGATGGAAATGAATAGAGAAGGATAAACTTAAAACTCGTTTGATGGTCATGATGATATCTTATTATATCGTGTGTCTTCAGGTGCACATGATAAGAAACTATATAGCTTATATAATTCTACTATATAGTTTAGATAAGCTAAATAATGATATAATATATATCATATACAAAAGATTAAATTACCATCACTATTAAGAAAATAAAATTAATGACAAAAAAATCAAATCTATCTCTAAACTCTTTCACAAAATTTTACGAAATTTTAGAGATTTTACGTTTTTTCTCTTTAAATTTCTCTCGCTAATTTATGTTTTATTAGTTGTAAAAAAGTTATATTTAATTTATTTAAAAATTAATTTAAGTTAATATAAATTTTAACTGTTTTAATTTCAATATATTTTTAAAAATAGATTATATAAAATAAAATAAAATAAAAAAATAATCCATGTGATGGAATCATACATCAATTTTTAAAGTTCATTTTCAAAAAAAAAATTAAAATAAATATTTATATTTTTATTAAATTTTAATTAATATGTTTAAAAATATATTTATAAAAATAAATGAAAAAATATTTTTTTATCTTATCTTTCTGGTTTCTAAGTCAAGTTTTATTTCATGATAAGATTTTATCCTACTGACTCATCAAATTAAATTGAGACGGAGTATAGTTAATCATAAACTAATATTATTAGAACATAAAACTTAATATAAAATAGGACATAATACGATATTTTTATATTTTATGAAAAAAGATAAGTGATATACACTATATTTTATACAGTGTTGTATTTATATTTTATTTTATGTCAAATTTTAAAATTAACACCAATTTTTTATATGGTCTCTAGAATAATCATTACTAGAAAGAAGGGGGGGAAAACTTGTTCAATCGGTTAAAAATGATTTCTTAAATTGGTTTGTGTTAAGGTTTTGCATATTATTTGGCCTATATAATGCAAGAGAATGCAGTTGCAAATTGAAAGTCGTTCCCATTATTTGTAAGACAGTAATGACAAGTGAGAGTGATACGCATTATTGGACACAAAATCTGTAATAAGTTGACTAAGTTTTTAAACGAAAAAATACTATTGTTCAATAAACCATCATTTTAATAATTGAATTATCAAAATAATTTATATAATTTATTTTCATAAAAATATTTCAAAGATATAATTTATCGTTAAAACAATCTCTTACTATTATAAAGTTAAAGACTAAATTGATTAACATAACTAATTTAAATTTTTAACAAATTAGATATCAAAGTGAGAGTATCTTCACTTTAAATATTAAAATAGTTTACTTTATATACTTTTTTTATCAACACAACTCTAAATTTAAAATATTAATCGTTTATTTTATATTTTAGGTGTAACTCAATAGTAAGATATTAACTTTAAAACCTTAAAAGTAGTGAAAATATTCTTCCTCCTCCAATTTTTTTTATTTTTTTTTATTTTTAAATGAATCCTGCCTATATATCCTAACCGTAGCTATAGTTAATCATCTGTTTTAATTTTGTTTAAAAAGAGTGAGAGAGAGAGAGTACACCATACTCCTCTCTTGCTTTTGGCAAGAGCTGCACATCATTGAGTAATGAAACATATATAAGGATATAGATTTTTGGTGAAATTCATTGTTTTTTTTAATTATGGATATGGGATTTGAAGAATAAAGTGTTTATTTGATACTTAAATTGAAGAAGTGAAGATTAATTATGTGTAAAAACAAACCCTAAAAACTCAAATGAGGAAACAAATAATCTCTACTAAAATCTAAGTATGAAGCTTGTGTGTTAAATTTTAAAACCACTAGAGGAGTAAACTCTACTTACAATAGATAAATGTTTATGTATCTAAATACTATATTATATCATTTCATTTATTCATAATAAAAAAGTAAAATAAAAACTTTATACAAAAAAAAAAATATTTAGTTTATATCATTCAAATTATCTCTAGTTAAAACTACATACAATTTTACATAAAAAAACAATTTTGACTATTAATTAAAGATCAAACGATTTAAATTTCGCGATCATAAAATTAATTATAAATAATTCCGTACCATTATTTTTCATGGAACGATTGACAATAGTAACTATTTGATGCAATAATTATACCAAATCCAATTTTATTTTGTAAGTTGTCCTCCTATACACACAAAACCTCTTAAAAAGTTAATAATATTGATGATGAAATCACAAACGGGGCAAGTTGCACTAATTGACTCAGAAACTAGAAGTGACACTCTCAAAATATTTGGTAAGGTAATGCCCCTTGATGTGAATTTGATTAACTTCCATTGAAATGACAAGCCACTTAGTGACACCATATATCATGCTAGGTAGTAGTGGTAATCACCACCCTAACATTCCTCTGCGGAAAAAACGGAAAATGTTATTTATATCTATCTATATTTTCCATAAATATATCTATATATAAAACAAAGGAAAATGTTTTGGTACTCATAAAAAATAGCAAGTGTTTGGATATGGACGCATTTTCTAAAATTGCGGTAGAAATTCATGTTGACGTGAAAGCTACATATTGTAGCTTTTGTTTTTGTGATGGAATAACATTGGAACGTGGAAAAAGCGAATTCAAACATGATATTATTACATAATAGCATCTACAACGGGAGTGAATATAGATATAGGTGACAAATATGATATAGATATAAGTGATAAATATGTATTTCATATTTTTTATTTATTAATAAAAAATATTTATCTTGTATTTTTTTATATTTATGACTGATAAATATTTATCTTATAATTTTTTATATTTATCAATAATAAATATATGTATGGCATTTTCTTTATGTATCAATAATATATATTTTTCCGATTTTTTATATTTATCGATGATAATTATTTATCTTATTTTAAAAAAAAAATTACCAATAACAAATATGTAACTCATATTTTTTATGTATCAATGATAAATATGTGTCATGTGTTTTTTATAAGTGATTAATATTTGTCTCATACTTTTTTATATTTATTAGTGACAAATGCTTATCATTTTGTTTATATTTACCTTTCACAAATATATAATCCAATATAAACGACAAAAATATTTTTTTTTATATTTATCATATTTAAAAAATAAATAAAAAACTTATCATTGACAAATATGTGTCCCGTATTTTTTTGTGTATTAATGAAAAATATTTGTCTTGTTATTATTTTTTATATTTATTGCTGATAAATATGTACTCCCTGTTTTTATATATATTATCGATAATAAATATTTATTCGATGTTCTTTTATAGTTGTCATATAATCCAATATAAATTGTTGCAATTATCTAAATTGAATATTATTTTTTTTTTTCTGAAAACAATCTAATAATATATTTGAAATAGTGTGTGTGTGTAAAATTTTATAACTTATTATTTTTATTGGAACCACTTTAGTTATGCATAAATACTAATAATATTTATCATCTTTTCGATAGAAAAACAAAATCAAAAATCAAAAAAACAAGAAATTATGATACTTGTCTACGGAAATTGACGCCATGCATTTTGCATATGTTAAGTGGGCAAGGTAGACGAGCACTTGAGTGTCTAGGATGAGAATGAGACTTATACAACATGTGTGTCAAAGAGATCCATTCTACTACAACATGGATCGATGGAATTTGTTGTTGTATCACATTGAGATTGTACTTCCTTATGTACCATACTAAATGGAACTATAATTAGTGTTGTCAATCTAATCAAGTGACACCATTATGCACAAAGCTAGCTTCTTTTTCTTGTATGAATAAGAATTCGTTTTTGGAAAATGATGTGTAGACTAGACACCAAAATACTCCATCGATATTTTGTGTGAAAAAGAAAAAGATAAATTATTAATTTAGGAATTGAAATTATAAATGCCAAATAAAATAAGACATCTAATTTGCATCAATCAAAGTAGGATATCCGTCAAGTTACTCTGTTAAAAATGATGAAGTGTCACATAAAGTGACACTATGGCTACGTCATGTCATAGGTCTTGTCACGGCCCAAGGAGACATTTGAAATCATGTATAGTGTGTTCCTTTTCTAGAAGCTTCAACCATGTTTGTTTAAATCTTCTAAAAAAATGGTTTTATGCACTAAAACCCCAATTTGCTTTAGATTTGAAGAAATCTCTGATCTTTGGAGATAATAGGTCAAAGAATGATTGATTCTGCAATTAGTCATGATTCGTAGTGATTGATTCTCTCAACCATGTATTATAAGCACCTCTCAATCAATATTTATGGAGAAAATTGAGACTTTGTTGTGGTTAAACAATTTCATTATTAAGGGGGTGCCACTATGAGGTTTTGAAGATAAGCACAATGTTAGTGGTGCCAAAATGCATGATTTGTAGGGGGGAATGAGTTATAGAGTGATTGATTCTACAATTAGTTATAAAGGAAATGAAGAACTATGTTCTTTTCTTACAAATATGTTCATGTACCTATTATGAATGTAATATCACCATCTCTCATTTTCAAAATTTGTGAAATAAATAAAAATGAATCTAGGGAAGAAGAGATGACGCTCTCAGACTTTTGGATCTTCAGATTTAGGAATTTCAAACATTGGAGAAGAAGATAAATAGGAAAACTCTAAAATTATAACTGTTTGAAAAGTTTTTGGGCAAAATGGGACCTCAATTT
This sequence comes from Cicer arietinum, assembly GCF_000331145.2. Classification (NCBI taxonomy): domain Eukaryota; kingdom Viridiplantae; phylum Streptophyta; class Magnoliopsida; order Fabales; family Fabaceae; genus Cicer; species Cicer arietinum. Next base: position 1,532,499 of record NC_021162.2, read on the forward strand.
TGCATGAAGTCAAATGCCTCTATGTGACATGATGTCAGTTAACGTGACTATCACTGTTAACAAAGTAACTTGACGGATGTCCTACTTCCACTGACGAATTTTAATTTGAGGGAGATTTTTGCTATTACGCAAATTTGAAGTCATATTTTGCCTAATGTTTAACACCTTCAAGTCTCAAATTGGTGGTTTACGCAAAATAAAATAGAGTGGTATGATAAATGTGATATATTCATGATGTAATAGGAAGAGAGATATAGAAATAAAATTATGTGTTGAATGTGTGTACGGAAATTTGAGGTGTCTAAGACC
>NC_021162.2:1532900-1557277 GCF_000331145.2 Cicer arietinum
AAGACCTTGTTTTGTAAAAATTATTTGATAGTTAATAAGCTTCTTGATAATTGATAGCTAGTAGCTAATGGTTGATAGTAGTTAAACTAGTTGAAACATTTGGTAAAATTAGCGTTCAATTAACTTTAAAATGTAAAATGACATCAAAAGATATTTTTAATTAAAAATAAATTTATGTCAATTAATTTTTTAAATGTTTTAAATTTTATTTTTTATTTAATTAAAATATATCAATTTGCTATTTTTTATTTATTTAACCAGATTATTTATTTTAAATTATATATCATAAAAAATTATTTAAGTTACATTATTAAGAATAAAGGTGCCAAAAAAAGTGATAAACTATATGTTCAAAAACTATTTAAAGTAGTTTATCAAAAATACTATAAACTCATAAATAATTGTTACCAAAGATATCTTATTGTTTATAAACTCATTTCTTAATCTTTCCACACTCTAAATATAAGAGTTCTTTGTTTTCCTGCACTGAACCAACCGGTTTCCTTTTTCCTATTAGGCATTTAAATATTTGATTTTATATGAACAAAAGTAGAGCTATATATAGGAAGTAGGAACTTCTAAAATGAGCTTTTTTTAAATAGGTTTGATTATTATGGAATGAATATGAAAAAAAACCAATTATCCATGAATCCAATACTCAATAACCCTATTTGTTATTTTGATTTTCTAAAATATTTTCCTAAGTATCTACAATGTAAGATTTGTGATTAGAAATATATATATATGAAATAGTTTTATATGGACAATGCATGAAGAAGAAAAAAATCTTTCAAATCACTCAAAGTAACCCTATTGTTTATATATATGTACACACACCAATATAAAAGTTGATCTTTGAAGGAGTTGAGGTGAGGTTGCAATAGAGATGATACAAATATGTATAACAGCTATGCTCCTTGTTGGAATAATGAATTTGCAAGCACTCTAAAATTCAAGTTAATATTTAAATAAATGGAGTGAAAAATATATGAAAATGAATTGTTTACTTTTTTTCATTTATAGAATAGATTAGATTAAATCCTAAAGGATTCGACGAAGTAATTTCAATATTCTCGCCTTAGCTATTTATAATTAATATGACCGATACAAATAGTAAAAGAAAAGGTTGTTGAGACTAAATAAGGAGGATTCTACCATGCACCCCCACACTTAAACTTGTCACCTTTAATCAACTGAAAATAAAACTGTCATTCGAAATCAAAAGTAAGTGGCACTCGAAAATTTCAAAGTTCCGAAACATGAAATTTTTATAATATTCGAAAGTTTCGAAATGACAATTTTTAGAATTTTTGAAACTTTTGAACAATTTGAAACTTTCGAAATAGGAAAATTTCAAAACTTTCCAAATTTTTTAAATGTAATTTTTATTTCGAAAATTTGAAATTTGAAAGTTTCAAAAATTTAAAACTTTTGAAACTATTAACTTTAAAACTTATTATAAATAGTTAAAAAGTCAAAATTATATAATTTTCACAACGATTGAGGAATGACAAATACAACTTTGGGGGTGCAAGATAAAATATTCCTAAATAAGCCTTGTAGGAATGAACTTATCATTGATATATGGGTCCATTGGAATAGGATTTAAGCCCATTCCAAAACAAAAATTTATTAATTAAAGGGATTGAAAGGATTTTTTAACTCAATCCTTCTTTGCTTATAAGTCTTTAACTAACTATAAACAAATATACAATACCATTCATGGACTTATATGTACATAAACATTAGTTTTTTTTATATATTTTCTTGTCTATTTTTATAAGACTACTTTTTATTTTTTAATTGTATTAATTTTTTTTTATTAACCTACCCTCCTTAACTATATAACAAAATAATTTAAATTATCAATAAATTTAATATTACTATCAATTTTTTTAATTCTCCTAATTTTTTCAATAAAATATTTGTATATAAAAACGTACGTGGTATTAAGTAACATAAGTCAAAAGTATGAATAAGTCTTTTGGCACTTGAATTATGTGATAAAAAATATGAAAATCTTACTCCCCCCCTTCAATTATACCACAGCTCACATTTTACTCCAAACACTCATTTTACCATTTTATTTAAAAAAGAAAAACGAAAAAACACCCTTTTTTTTCAAAAAAAAAAATGGCACCCAAAAATGTTTATATTAGAAAATTCAAATTTAAGTATTTCAGACAAAAAATTTGATTTAAAAAATCAAAGTTTGAATTGAGTTTTTGAGAATACTTTTGGATTTCAAAAACTCAATATAGACTACAAATGTATTTTTGAAAATTTAAATTTGAGTTTTTTAAAACATAGTTTTGTTCTGAAAATTTTTTAATTGTATTTTTTTTATCAATATTTATATCGTGAAAAAACTAAAATTTTAATTATCTGAAACACACTTTTATGTCAAAAAAATTCTAATTCTAAAATACATTTATGTTCTGCAAAAATGTAAATTTAGTGTTTTAAAATATATTTGTGTTTTGAAAAATTTACACTTGAATTTTTCATAACAAATTTGAAATTTCGTAGGATTAAGAAGACAAAATAATCATGAACAAATTTGAATTTTTGTTGAAATTATGGGGTATAAACATAATAGTGGAGTATGTGATAACCTCGTTGAAGTTTTCCTATACAAATTTTTCTTTTAAAAGAAAACACCTTGAAAAGAAATTTTGAAATATAAATTGGGCCTTAGTTAATAAAGCCCAATATACTGATGAATAAATCTAAAATAAAATATAAAAATGTTATCTCATCAATAAAATAAATATTGAGTGCGTCTGTTTCAAATCTTTTTTATGAAAAAAAAAATTAACTAAAAATTACTTTTTATTGTTTGAATGGTGTTTGTTTCAGATTTTTAAAAAATTATTTTGCTAAAAAATTATTTTTTGGTTAACGATAAAAAACTAAAAATAATAGCTTCTTACACTCGTATCTCAATAGATGAGAGAGAAAGATGTCAAACAATTTAAAAACACGTAACTTAACTCATCAATGGAATTGAGAAAAATTATCTAATTACCCTTACTCTTTTTGAAAAATCTGAAATTGCCTTACATCAATTTTTACTGGGTTTTCTCCTCTTTCTATGCGACTTTGATATAGATTTTTATCAAGTTTTCTTCTCATTTACGATTTCTTCACGCCGTTTTCTATATTGTTTCTATTCATTTTATTTAAATCATTTTACCTTTCTTTATTCATACGTTGATACGAATTTATTTTTGTTTTTGTGAATTTATTTCTTTTTTTTTATGAGTGTTTAAGGTACATTTATAAATTTTGAAATGAGTCTAAGATATTGATTAGAGTAATAAATTTTGAAGTGACCAATTTAAAATATTTCAGTTTTTTACTAAAGACTGACTATGGATAATCAAACTATGACAATATGGTTATTGTAATTTTAGAAAATAAAGAAATTAATGTTTTTAGAAAAATCACGTCCTTAATGATAATTTGTAGTTTAAAAAATCACTTTTATAAAATTGTATACAAAAAAATTAAAAATCATTTTAAAAAAAATCATTTTTCAAAAAAATTATTTTTATGATAATAAACAAACAAAAATAAAAAATTATTTTTAAACAAACCTCTAAAAATATAATCTCTATATTTTTAAATTAAAAATATTTTTATTTAAACTCAAATAAACGCATTTATTTATTAAGTCGGGTGCTCTCCTTTCAAAAAAAACCATAATACAACTTCCAGTAAAATTGGATGGGAATCACTACTAGAAGTGTGGTTTCAATAATAATTGTTGAAATATGTCAAAATATTAGTGTTTTCCACAAATCTTTATTATGTTTTAGTATTAATCATGTAATTAACTTTTAAAAGTTTTAGAGAAAATTATCAACGTTACATGCAAATACGCTTTGTAACTCAATCATCCATAATTGAGACATAGTTGTGTCTGAATATTTTAAATAAATAAAAAATGGGTAACTCAATCATTAGGCCAAACTTTAGTCAACTATAGTTGATCTAATAAAAAATTTGATTCATACTTCACAAAAACATAGATTCAATTATCACTTTCAGCATAAAAAATTTATTGGTAGATAACTTCTAAGTACTTTCGTCAACGATATATGAAATTTAGAGAATGCTCAAACTCTAAAGAACCTTGGGATCTTTTATTTCATTGAGTCATATTGGAAAAAATGACAACTCTATAGCCCATTTTCTTGCCAAAAATCCTTTGGATTGGACAAAGTGATTTGTGTTTTGCCCTCTTGGTCTGGCCCATCTTGTTCTTGACTTTGGTCTTGTTTTTCTTTAAATGAAGTTTTTGTTTTCAAGAAATATCTTCAAAGGAAGACTCATTAATGAACAAATAATAACCCAATTCGTCCATTTTAGATTTAATTGTAATTTTAATTTTTTATTTTTTATTCTCACATAATTAGTTCATTTATTTTAAAAAATTTAGATTTTGCCCCTCTCTCATGTTTTTGAAGTAAAATTTGTTGATATAATATATTTTAAATGATGTGACATATAATTTGATAATGTGGAATGATTAACATCATAATATTGTAAAAGAAATTTCTAAAAACTTTAATTTCAATTTCAAAACTATTAATTATTGTAATTTAATTAATGACATGTAAATAATGAATTCATTTGGTTGATTCTACATCATCAAATTATATACCACATCATTTGAAATAGATCATATTATCATAGAAATTTGAAGGAAGAACCAAAATTAAAACATTTTAAAATGGAAGACCAATTTTGTGAAATAAAAACAGGGATCAAAATTGCAATAAAAAATTCATTTTATTGGCAATGATTTTCCACAGCCACATTTTGATTATAACGCCCCTTAAATCATCTTTTAATTTTTATACCAAAGTAATCATTTGAGTAATTTCTAAAAATCGTCCTGATTCTTATCTCCTTTACGAGTCTCTTCTCTCTCACTTCAAAACTCTAACTTATTTACTTTGTGAAAATATTTTGGTTTCTAAAAATTTATGTAACTTTTATTTGTTAATAATAAAAATAAAAATAAAAAGAAAAGACTTTTAAAGTGAACGACAATCTTTATTTTTAAAAACAATATATATGTTAAAATAATTATCTTTAAATGCATTATCTCTAGTTAACATTTCATCTTTGCATTATCACAATAATATTCTTCTTCAAACGTCTTTGATATTTCTATTATTAAGATAAAACGAACACATATATTTTATAAAATAAAATATATTTTCACAAAATATACACATCTTATTTATTTTTTTAAAGTTTTGACTTTCTTAAACAAAATAAATTTGGAGAGGAGGGATTGAGTGGTTTAGATTTATATCTATTAACATTGTTTTCATCATAGACTAAATATACATTTTAAAATTTAATGAATAAACATGACATTGTCTAGACATATTATAGACTAAGGTATTGGCCCTTGATGAACAACCTAGTATATTTTTCATCATTAAGATTGAGGAAGTATTAAAATTCATCACCCATGAAGAACAACTGAAAGGCCATATCTTTTAAAACATAGTTTTCTCAGAGGTCCAACTAAAGACTCAGCATATTCCTACTCCTAAAACAATTGGCTTGCTCCTCGACGGTCCAAAGGTAAGTTGTAGTTATTTTCTTTAACTTGTCTTAAATATAAACAAAAAATCTCCTTAAGTAGGTGACAAGGTTCAATCCGATTTATCATTTCTAGCAAAAAATCTCACTAAATAAAACATATAGTGTAAAAAGTAATGTTAGCAAGGCTCTCAGCACACACTATGTTTTTCCTATAAAAATAAGAGATGTAAAAGTTGCATTTGTTTTATAAAAGATATGCAATTCATCAATCTAATCTCCAACTATTAAAAATGTAGTATTTTTATTATCATAAGAAATGCATCCACAATTTTTCAAAAGTTAATTTTAATTAATGTAACATAAAGTCTATCTTAAGTTGGAAAGGTAATGTTTCTCCATTACCATTCTTTAATCACGATTGTTTCATTCGGAAGGAACCAAAGCATGGGAAGTTCATTCCAAAAAGGCAAAAACTGTCTTAGTCATAAGCATGTACTAAATAATTTCATAACAATTAAATAATACCCAGTTGTTAAGGAAGTGGTTAAGGAATACAAAAAATGAAGATAGAAAATATCACTTTTTAAAATCTTAAATTTCATAACAATTAAGATAGAAAATTTCATAACAATTAAAATCTTAAATTTGCATCTTTCAAAAATTATATTTCTCTTTTTTATTTATTCTCAAGAAAAATTATTACTATTTAATTTTATAAAATCACTTTACTCTTTAAAAATATTAAATGCTCCCTTTTAAAAATAAATGTAAATTATTATATCACCTCACTTTGTTAGTCTTTTCTTTTTCTATCTAATGAGTAAAGATAAAATCCAAAACATTTCCATGCATGATATATCCATGGACCATTGTAACAACTTAAAGCTTTCAATTTCCAAATGTACCTTCTCATCTACATAGTTCCCATGTTTGTAGTTTAGACATCACCACATTCACATTTTCTTAAAATAGAAAGAGAAAAAAAAGAGTTAATTAACCCAAAATGCCCCCCAAAAAAGTTAAAAGGTAATTAAAAAAAGTAAAAAAAAAAAAAAAAAAAAAAACTAAACAAGAAACGGTTCTGATGATCTCTTCACTTGTACAAATGATAGAAAGCCGATTAAGTCAAAACTGAACCGGAACACAAAGCCCCTTAAGCCGTTTATGGAAGCCCCAGCTCAATCTTCCATGAGCCGCCACCACAATCTTTCAATTCAACTCTTCTTTTCTTCACAGGAACCACGTGATGAACACGTGAAACCGGTTCAAACCCAAGAGTCAATTCTAAACCAACATTTTCCTCTCCACTTTCACCGGTTCGGTCCACCCGTTTCAAATCTCTGGTTGACTCCGGTTCATCTCTAAATAAGTTCATCGAAGTCTCAGCCGTTTCAACCGAAGCCATACTTTCATCACTCTCTTTACTCTCTCCATCCACCGCCGCCGCATTTACCGCCTCAGACTGGTGGCTTAGCGATGATTCATGACTCGCGGACCGGTTCATCACTTCTTCAACCGGTTCAACAGAACCGGATTCAATTCCTTTGTTATTGCTACTTTTTTCCTCATTATCAGTTGTTAACTTCGGCTTGGCTAAGTTCGATCGCTTCACACGAGACCGAGTCTTGACTCGCTGCTGAGTTTCGTTCGAAACGGCGGAGTTCTCTTCTTTCGACACGTGGCGTATGTCATACGCCTTGAGAGGTGGACCCCGCCCATTAGCAGCTGCTTCCGAAGTTATTGGCGTAATCGGCGCGCCTTTCAAAACGGCTTCCACAGCGGCTTGACAAAGTTGCCAGCTCCCAGACCATAATAAACCAACTGAACCGTAAATCGGGTTCACTATTCGACCACATGCTTCGTACAACAATGAACGAAAAATCGCTGCAATTAAAAAAATGAAAAATAAAAATCAATAACTTTATTTTCATTTAATTTGTCTACGAAGTTTCGGCTAAGTAATTTACTATTAAAAATAAATTAAATCTGTATTTTTAAAATTTGTGTTTAATTTAGTATAGAGACGCATAGTTCCCATGTTTGTAGTTTAGACATCACCACATTCACATTTTCTTAAAATAGAAAGAGAAAAAAAAGAGTTAATTAACCCAAAATGCCCCCCAAAAAAGTTAAAAGGTAATTAAAAAAAGTAAATAAAAAAAAAAAAAAAAAAACTAAACAAGAAACGGTTCTGATGATCTCTTCACTTGTACAAATGATAGAAAGCCGATTAAGTCAAAACTGAACCGGAACACAAAGCCCCTTAAGCCGTTTATGGAAGCCCCAGCTCAATCTTCCATGAGCCGCCACCACAATCTTTCAATTCAACTCTTCTTTTCTTCACAGGAACCACGTGATGAACACGTGAAACCGGTTCAAACCCAAGAGTCAATTCTAAACCAACATTTTCCTCTCCACTTTCACCGGTTCGGTCCACCCGTTTCAAATCTCTGGTTGACTCCGGTTCATCTCTAAATAAGTTCATCGAAGTCTCAGCCGTTTCAACCGAAGCCATACTTTCATCACTCTCTTTACTCTCTCCATCCACCGCCGCCGCATTTACCGCCTCAGACTGGTGGCTTAGCGATGATTCATGACTCGCGGACCGGTTCATCACTTCTTCAACCGGTTCAACAGAACCGGATTCAATTCCTTTGTTATTGCTACTTTTTTCCTCATTATCAGTTGTTAACTTCGGCTTGGCTAAGTTCGATCGCTTCACACGAGACCGAGTCTTGACTCGCTGCTGAGTTTCGTTCGAAACGGCGGAGTTCTCTTCTTTCGACACGTGGCGTATGTCATACGCCTTGAGAGGTGGACCCCGCCCATTAGCAGCTGCTTCCGAAGTTATTGGCGTAATCGGCGCGCCTTTCAAAACGGCTTCCACAGCGGCTTGACAAAGTTGCCAGCTCCCAGACCATAATAAACCAACTGAACCGTAAATCGGGTTCACTATTCGACCACATGCTTCGTACAACAATGAACGAAAAATCGCTGCAATTAAAAAAATGAAAAATAAAAATCAATAACTTTATTTTCATTTAATTTGTCTACGAAGTTTCGGCTAAGTAATTTACTATTAAAAATAAATTAAATCTGTATTTTTAAAATTTGTGTTTAATTTAGTATAGAGACGTCAAATTTGGTAATTAATTTAATTTTTTTCTTTAATAAAATTTGTCTTGTTTCAAATATTTTGAAATAGTATATGTAAATAAAAATAAAAATAAAATCTCATAAAATCAAGTACGAACCTGGACGAAGATGTTCAGGACCAGCGTTGACAAGGTTCATGAGACCGGCACGGCCGTAGAATTTGGCGAGAAACACGGTAGCATTAGCTTGTGATTCAGGGCTTTTGATCCATTGCAAACAAGGTCTTATGCTACAATTTTCACTACAACCTTTTCTTAGTACACGACAACCGTTACAACTCATACGCATTTTGTTTTATGAATTTTTGAAGACCCAATTGAGAAAATTAGAGATTTAGAGAAGAAAAATGAGATTTTGATGGAGGCGAATATATAGGAGAGAAAATATTGTTCATAGAATTATGGGAAAGAAGGGTATATATTTGTTGTGAGAGAGAGAGAGAGAGAGAGAGAGAGAAAGCCAATGGATTTTCAGGTACTGGGTTGTGGGGAACGCAGTTGTTTCTTAAAAATTGTTTATGTTTTGTTTTATAGTACTTTGTTGTGTTGTTTTGTGTTGCTATAAAAACCATGGTTTTTCCATATTCAGGGAGGTTAGGTTGGAAGAAGTAAACAACCAAATTTATACTAGTATATTATTACTACACAAAAGCATACTCTCGTGAGAAGCGCGTGTGTTCAATTTCCAATCATAGGGACACTTATCCCTCTGTTATTGGGACGTAGCTGACGTGGAATAACGTTCATGTGCCAGCCACATACCCATTACAACAGGAATAGTACCGTGTCATTCAAACTGAGCACGCTGTTCTTGCCTTTGCCATAATTTGGGACAATTATTTACATTTACGCGTTCCAATTCCTCTTGTCTCATATATAAATAAAAATAAATTAATAAAATTGATATATATTAAAAAAATTATTAATTTTTGTTGATTGTTTTTATTTTTTTCATTTATCTTAATAAGTATTTTTTATAAATTATTTATTATTTTATGTTATCAATAAATTTAAACATAAATTTATTCATATGTTTATCAAATATTTTTAAAATCGTTTTTGTTGTTTATCTTTTATTAAAGAGAAATATTAATTATTTTTATTATAATTTTTTTAATAATTATATAATTATTATTATAAATAATTAAGATTTAATTTTATATTAATTGTAAAATTCAGTGTATAATTTTAACAAATATGATATGAAAGTATATTGCATTTCAACTTATCAAATTTCTTTACTAACTACCTTTACAAAGGTATTGCAACAAAAGAAACTTATATTACTATTATAATCAATATAATTAATTATTTTTTTAAAAAATTGTATATAATTCAAATAATATATTTAAAATAAGATAGATAAAGTATAAATAAAATTGGAGGAAGTATAAAAAAGTTAGATACATTTCTTTTTGATATTTTTGGCATGATTATTAAGTTAAAATACATTTTTATGCTTAAAATATATTCAAAAAAAATTATAAATTTAAAAGAATCATTTGTAGTTATAAATATTTTAAATCAAGAACATCAATAAGAGTATATTGAAAAATGTACATAAATTTTATTTATTTTTTGCAACTAAATTAATTATCATGAGATGTAGAAAGTATTTCATTATAGTTAAAATATAACATTAATATAATGAATAAATTATTAATAAAATTCATTTAATGATTGTTTTACGCGTGAGATGAATTAAATGAGTTTTTATCAAACTAATTAAATGTTATTATTGCAAAGTTATAAAAGAGTGATATTTATCTAAATAACTCATTTATGTAAAATAAAAATTTCATAATAAATAAATTTTTTTTGTCTTAAAATTTTTAAATATTAAATAAATTGAATTTTAGAAATTTAGAGTTTAATAATAAAAAGTAAGTAAAGTAAGGTTAAAAATTGTTCCACCAATTATAATTTAACAAACGAATCATCCTCACTGAATCGTATTAACTACTTGACTCAATCTTTTAGTTTTATGATGGATACTCTAACCTATTATTAACTCAAATATAAATAATAAACAATAGATTTAAATATGCAATTAGTATTTGTAAAATATAAAAAAATTGATTTTGGTCTCCGCAAAATTAAAAATTTAGTTTAAGTCTCTGTAATTACAAATTTTTTATTTTAGTCTCTAATACTTAACACAATTAGTTTTTAACTATTGAGATAAATATTAACTTACATTTATTTTATGTATGATTATATATATTTTATCAATTTGTTTAATTACTCATTTTTTAGCACGCAATGTAAAAAATTATAATCAATATATTATAATTGTTATTATTTTATGTAGAAGATATTAGAAAAATATTACATTTAACTAATTTTTTATTAATAAACATTTATTTGTGCATATTTATATTTAATATATTATAATAATTGTTCTTATTTTCATTTTTATTGAAAAAACATGAAAAAAAAATTAATTACTTGATTAAAAATAAATATTTATTTTGTATATAAATTATATGTGTTGACGATTAATTTTGAGAAAAAAATGTAAAAAACAAGAGTATAAAAAAAATTATAGTTATTTTATAATAATTCTCATTATTTTAGTTAATGTTATTAATAAAATATTAATTTTAAGATAATTTTTTGTGACAAAACTTTATCTTATATATAATTTTTATAATAAAAATGAAAATAAAAAACGATAATTTTTTAAAACAATGATATATCATTTATATTTGTAAAACCTATTCTCATTAACTTTTATTTATAAATGAAAGCAAGTATATTAGAAGGAGTAGATTTTTGTAGGTTTTTTGAAATGACCCTCTGGACGGCTATTACTTTAAGGAATCTACCAGGAAGGAGAGAGAAGAGGAAAAGGTGAAAAAGAAAAAATGATGAAAGGAGGGGGTGTTGTCAGAGCTACATGCAAATGGGTACAAAAATTAAGGAAAGAAGAATAAGGCGCGTGGCAGGCACGATCAGGTGACAGAGTGCGGTCGAATCGCCACATATTGTGGAGCAAGGATACAGTGTCTTCACTCAGAAGCGGTTTTAGAATTTACAAATATTAAAAATTGAAATATAATAAATAGAAACAAATGGTAAAAGCTCCTGGTTTTCGGGAATTAGATGGGAAGCGGTTTTGTGACAAAACAGGTAACTGGTTTCTGGTTTTAGATTTGGGACTGTGGGCGAGGTTGCTGAAATTGAAAAAGTGTCAAAGCCAATGGTTTTGTTTTTGGATAGATTATGTGGCGTGTTGATGCTGTATTAGATTTTTTTTTGTTCTAAACAAGTTTTAATCTAATGTTTAAATAAAAATACTTAATTACTTGTCAACAGTATTTTTTATTTTTTATTACATACTATTTTCTTAGTGTCTTTTAATGAGTAATTTTTTTACATTAAACGCGTATTAAAAATAATAAAAAATAAAAAATTTAACATGAGTTAAATAAATTTTTAATTTTTATAAAATTTTATTTTTAATTTCTATTAAAAAATTTCAATGTTTTAGTTTTTAAAATCTTTTTTATTCATTTGTAGTTTTTAATCTTTATTTTGATTTTTTTAAAAAAATTGATACTTTTAGTCCTTAATAAAATCACTATTATTCAATAACATAGTCATTTAATATAGGAGTTTGACCTTTGTAGCTTGTATCCTTGAAGAGAGGGAAAGATATATTTCCTCCGTTAGCTTCTTGTAAAAAGAGATGTACATGCACACACTCTGAAAATCAAGTAAAAATTTGACAAAGTATGAAAGGAATTTAGATTAGAAATATGGTGTACCTTTATGGCACAGAGAGGTCAATTTATATAGGAGTTTTATCTAGGGTTTATGGAACATTCTTGTGAATGTAATTAAGAATAAATAAATGATTGTTGGGGTACCTTCTGATACTGGAAAAAATGTCTATTTGCTTTGTGATAGGTGGTCGTCATCTAGTGGCTATGATTATGACATGATCGCCATCGAGCGGTCTAGATTGAAAGTTCGGGTGATAGATAGACTACCACTTTGGATTCCATTGGGTGAACGACTTGCCCTAAATTCGAGAAGTTTCTGCATCGTCACATACTAGATCAGATTGACCAATATTGATCCTGACTTAAGTGGATGTGAGTCTGGCCAACTTAGACAAAGTTTCGCGTATTTACCAACTTAAATAAGATGTCAGCCCTGGAATTTTCTTCCATTGGAATGTGTTTTATCTCTATTATGTCAAATACATCCATTTTGGCTTTGACTAAAGCCAAGTATTTTTGTAGTTTTGGTATTTGGCTTGGCAATCCCCTTTTGTTTGAGACGCTACCAATTTAAGAATCTTTATTTACTTTGATGTTTTGAGCGCCCATCTCTTTGACTGGGTTGAGTCTTGCCAGGCAGGCCTCCCATTCTGTTAATACATATATGTCTTTCTTTGATGTCGGACTAGCGATTTCGACTATTGCTTGACATTTGTCAGGGATTGCTTTAACTACTCTTTATGTTAGGTAGAAACCTTAGAACTTCTCTACTTTGACTCCAAACATACATTTTTCCTGGTTTAGTCTCATCTTATACTTCCTGACTTCGGTGAAGACTTCTCTTAAATAGGTTACGTGGTTGAATTCTTATTTTGATTTAACTATCATGTCATCAATATACACTTCTATCATTTTTTTTATTTGATTCTCAAAGATTTTGTTCATCATTCTTTGATAGGTTGTGCCCTCATTTTTAAGCCTGAAATGCATAACATTATAGCAATAGTTACTGGAGGTTGTCATGAATGTCGTTTTTTGTTTATCTAGTGGATGCATTGTGATTTGATTGTATCCCAAATATCCCATATACGCCATTTATTATATCTCTTTCTGACAAGTACAGGGTTAGAGATCGAGGTTGTATACTTGGCCTCAATTACAAAATTAGCCTTTACTTGATCATAAACAACTTTTTTGGTGGCTTCAACTTTCTTTGGTGACTATTTGCAGTGACGTTGTGCCTCAAGGTCTATCTCCGACATTTCATCAATAGTCCATGTGAATAAATCTATGTTGTCCATCAAGCAAGTGATGAGGTTATTTTTTACTTGTGGTGTGAGATCGACCCCTATTTTCACAACCCTTCCTAACTCATTTCTTATTTCTACTTCTTCAAAAGATCCTTCTAGCTTTTGTTGCAGTTGTCTCTTTATGACAGAGTCAGCTTCCTCAAATATCGTCTCGTCGTCCATCCTAGCATCAATATTTTTCATTAGCATGTCAACGACATGAATACTTCTTTCTAGTATTACAATCTTGAATTTCAGCTTTGTGACGATCTTGGCGTTCTTTACTGAAGCAAAAAAAAAAAAAAAGTTGTTTAGATGCCTCAAGGTCAGCGTCCACAATTCTTATCTCTTCATTTGAAACATGATATCTTAGTTTCAAATGGACGGTGGATGAGACTACTCCTAGAGTGGACCTCCCTATAATGCAATTGTAGACGGGTTTAAAGTTTATGACTAAAAATTGGGTCTTTAGGGTTTTTGCAGCTTTTCTGTTACCAAATATGATCATCAAGTCCACATATCCCCAAGGGAAGATAGTGGATCCGTTAATCCTTGCAAATTTTCTCCATAATAGAGAAGCAACTTTCTTTCAGTACTTTGTTGAGATCAATATAATCAATGCATATACGCCATTTATTATATCTTTTTCTAACAAGTACAGGGTTAGAGATCGAGGTTGTATACTTGGCCTCAATTACAAAATTAGCCTTTACTAGATCATAAACAACTTTTTTGGTGGCTTCAACTTTCTTTGGTGACTATTTGCAGTGACGCTGTGCCTCAAGGTCTATCTCCGACATTTCATCAATAGTCCATGTGAATAAATCTATGTTGTCCATCAAGCAAGTGATGAGGTTATTTTTTACTTGTGGTGTGAGATCGACCCCTATTTTCACAACCCTTCCTAACTCATTTCTTATTTCTACTTCTTCAAAAGATCCTTCTAGCTTTTGTTGCAGTTGTCTCTTTATGACAGAGTCAGCTTCCTCAAATATCGTCTCGTCGTCCATCCTAGCATCAATATTTTTCATTAGCATGTCAACGACATGAATACTTCTTTCTAGTATTACAATCTTGAATTTCAGCTTTGTGTCGATCTTGGCGTTCTTTACTGAAGCAAAAAAAAAAAGTTGTTTAGATGCCTCAAGGTCAGCGTCCACAATTCTTATCTCTTCATTTGAAACATGATATCTTAGTTTCAAATGGACAGTGGATGAGACTGCTCCTAGAGTGGACTTCCCTATAATGCAATTGTAGACGGGTTTAAAGTTTATGACTAAAAATTGGGTCTTTAGGGTTTTTGCAGCTTTTCTTTTACCAAATGTGATCATCAAGTCCACATATCCCCAAGGGAAGATAATGGATCCGTTAATCCTTGCAAATTTGCTCCATAATAGAGAAGCAACTTTCTTTGAGTACTTTGTTGAGATCAATATAATCAATGCATATACGCCATTTATTATATCTCTTTCTGACAAGTACAGGGTTAGAGATCGAGGTTGTATACTTGGCCTCAATTACAAAATTAAACTTTACTAGATCATAAATAACTTTTTTGGTGGCTTCAACTTTCTTTGGTGACTATTTGCAGTGACGCTGTGCCTCAAGGTCTATCTCCGACATTTCATCAATAGTCCATGTGAATAAATCTATGTTGTCCATCAAGCAAGTGATGAGGTTATTTTTTACTTGTGGTGTGAGATCGACCCCTATTTTCACAACCCTTCCTAACTCATTTCTTATTTCTACTTCTTCAAAAGATCCTTCTAGCTTTTGTTGCAGTTGTCTCTTTATGACAGAGTCAGCTTCCTCAAATATCGTCTCGTCGTCCATCCTAGCATCAATATTTTTTATTAGCATGTCAACGACATGAATACTTCTTTCTAGTATTACAATCTTGAATTTCAGCTTTGTGTCGATCTTGGCGTTCTTTACTGAAGCAAAAAAAAAAAAAAAGTTGTTTAGATGCCTCAAGGTCAGCGTCCACAATTCTTATCTCTTCATTTGAAACATGATATCTTAGTTTCAAATGGACGGTGGATGAGACTGCTCCTAGAGTGGACCTCCCTATAATGCAATTGTAGACGGGTTTAAAGTTTATGACTAAAAATTGGGTCTTTAGGGTTTTTGCAGCTTTTCTGTTACCAAATGTGATCATCAAGTCCACATATCCCCAAGGGAAGATAGTGGATCCGTTAATCCTTGCAAATTTGCTCCATAATAGAGAAGCAACTTTCTTTCAGTTAAGCCGAGTATCATGCACAAGCTTGAATACATTATATTGCATGAGCTTCCTAGGTCCACAAGAACCCTGTGAATTTTGTGATTCGCCATCAGAAAACTGGAATGATGAGAGGAATCTAATAATTTGTGACCCCATTAAAAAGGTTTATGTCATAGAACGATATCAACGGACATCTCTTTTTCTTCAATTCGACGGGTGTTTTTTCAAAATTGGGGTATCCCCCGAATATGATGTTTACTCCAGCAAAAAGCAATCATTCCCTATAATATTATTTTATCATTTTGGATATAACTAAAGTTTCTACCCAATTGGGATATATCTTGCCATTAATGGTCATGACTTCGAGGATGTTTTCCCATTGGCTATAAGCATTACCCATGACAACTATTGTTATGGGTGTCCCTTTGTCTTCATTTTCTTATGCGATGACCATACCATTACCTCTATTGTCAAGAGTCGCATCGGGCTTGGTGGATGACCTAAGTGATCTCTTCCTCGCTGCCCGTCCCCGACCATACCGTTTTTTTCGTTGGTATATTTCGTTAACTTCCCTTTTTTTATCAAGCTTTCAATAACATCTTTGAGTTGGACATACTCTTTAGTAATGTATTTGTGTCCTTTGTGAAATTTGGAATATTTTATCTTATCTTCCCAAGGTATTTCCTTGATCGACAACATGAATTCGATGTTTTCTTCTTTGAACTCTGCATTGAAGCACTCTTTCAAGATGCTCTCTGTTGTCATAGTAAGTGGGGTGTAACTCTTGTGTCGGGAATGGGACCTCATTTTTCTTCTTTCAGCTTTTTTTTTTGTCCTTTTTTTTCTAACCTATTCTCATGTTCTTATGAGTCGAATATGCCTTCGTTGATTTTCATATGCTCTTTATACCATATGTAATCTTTCGCTCTTTCTTGTAGGTTATTGAAGCTTCGGGGTACCTTTAGTGTGATACTATTTGCAAAGTTTTGATTCAGTCATTCACATCTCTAACATGTACCACCTCCTTTGTGAACCTTTCAATGTAGGCTCGTAAAAGTTTCTATTTCTTTTGTCGGATAGCTCCCAAAGTTTCAACCGATTTTGATTGTTTATGAGATGCAACAAAGTGAGTTGTAAACTTCATGCATAATTATGCCCATGAGCGTATATATCTCAGTTTCAAGCTATTTAACCAATCCACTGCTGATTTTTTAAGGGTGACGATGAACAATTTACATTTTACTAGACCTCTGTATTACAAAATTCAAGGAGGGTGTCGATCCCTTGGATGTGGTCGTCCGAGTCTCTTGTTCCATCCTAGTTGTCCATTGGTGGTGGCTTTCTAACTACTTATGGATTGGACAATCAACGCAAAGAAAAGTTGAATATATCCAAGGAACTTTCACGATAGCCATGTCAGTGGCAACATGTGAGTGGTTTTGGTACGGTGAACAACTCTTTGTCCTTCCCCGAGGAGAGTTTCCCACAACTCTTGTTGTGGCGTCGAAGGGGAGATCCTTCTTCACAAGGTCTTTTGTCGTACATTTATGTGAGGAGTTTTGCCTTCAGATGCTTTAGGGACGAAGATCGAGGTTGCTTGGACCATCAGACCACCACCTAAAACTAGATTGTGGTCGTGTTCCACCCTTGCTAGTCGTTCATTTTGCTCGTCGATAAGTCGGGACTGTCTCTAAACAACCACAACTAAGGTACAAAAGAGTTCTATAGCGTCACCCTCTACATCAGGTTGTGGTTGATTGGGAACTTCGAGCATTGCCTCCGAATTGATAGAGGGAGTGATAGTCGTTCCATCTAATTGGGTGGTCTAAGGTTGAGGTTCAATCGTCACATTTGCATTCCTGTAATAGTCTTCTTGAGAGCCATGGGTCAAACTCAAGAGTTCTAAATGATAATGTTGGGATGTGGATAAAAGTTTTCCACATACGGTGCCACTATTCAGTACCAGAGTCATTGAATATATGAGTTTAACCTTTGTAGTTTGTATCCTTGGAGAGATGGAAAGGTAGATTTCCTCCACCAACTTCTTGTAACAAGGGTGTACCTGTACACACTCTGATGATCAAGTAAGAATTTTCTAGTGTATGAAAAGAATTTAAGTTAGAAATATTGTGTACCTTTATGACCTAGAGAGGTCGATCTATAAAGGAGTTCCTCCTAAGATTTATGGAACCTTTTTGTGATGTTCATCAAGAATCAATAAATGCCTGTTGGGGTAGCTTTTGATACTCGACAAGTGTTTCTTTGCTTTGCGATAAGTGGTTGCCATCTAGTGGCTATGATTATGATAGGATTACCATCGAGCGGTCGTGATTAGAAGTCTAGGTTATCTAGGATAAACCATCACTTTCGATTCCAATGGAGTGAAAGGTTTACCCTAGATTCGAGATGGTTATGCATCGTCACATATTGGAGTCGATCAGTATTTGGCCTAGCTTAAATGGATGTGATTCTGGTCCAAAACAATTATAAAATCAAAATAATGACTAGAAGTGAATAATTTTTTTAAAGGACTAATTTGAAATGTCATGATTTTGTAGGGATTAAAAACATATTTAATGCTTTTAACAAAGTATCTTCATCAATAATTAATATGTTTCACACTATGAAATAAAATAGTACTATGAAAATAATGCATATTGTATTAATTAGGTGGTAGAATTAAAAGAAGAAAAAAAGTTTAAGCTTACATTTAAAATTGAAATTGATATTTTGATACGATTGAATTTTGCTAAGGTGATCATCATTGTGAGAAAAAAGAGTATCATGCTCCTTCTGGCTTTATTTATAAGCAAAAGCAATTACAATTTCTTGAAATCAAATATAAATAAAAGTCACCAATGATGTTACTAACATTTGCGTCGTGACCGACGATATAAGTTTAAGTTTGAAGCTAAAACATGATTTTGTTGTAGTGATAGTTGTTATATTAGGTATAACATTTCAATTCTATAACATTAAATTAGAGGGAGTACATATTTAAATGTGTTAGGATAATTTTATTTATTAATCAAAATTAAAATCATGATCTATTTTATAAAAGATTTATGTTAAAAACAGAGATGTCAAAATGTATCAACCCAAAAAAAACTCAAAAAACGTAGAACTTAATTTGACATAACTTTTAAACCTATAAGCAAAAATAGACTTATTGTCCTTTAGTGTAACTCAATTCCCGTTTAGGTTTTATGTTTATTTTATCTTAATTTGATTATTTAAGTTACATTTTATTTACACAGTTAGTTTTTTATCTCAGTTTCGACAATAATTAGTTCAATTTAAAATTACTGATCATTTGAAATTCTATCAAATTCTGCTACAATATGTCTTTCATACTAATTCTTTAGAGAATATTTATCAAATCTTATAAATGGTATATATTTTTTGATTTTCTCTACAATAATTTTAACACATGTATAGCCTTAAAAAGAAGTAATAAAAGTATATCCACATAATCAATGTCTTTAATTTCTTTCAAATACAAAGTAGTTTGGACAATTAACTTATTTGGATGTTTCGATTAGATTTAACGTTATATTAATTTAAAAAAAAAAAATCAAACTTGAAAGACTTTATATATAATTTAATATATTTAAAAAAATAATAATGTAACTTAAAAAATATAATTAAAAAAAAAACTTAAAGGACTTACATAAAAATTGAATTAAATCTAAAGAAAATTTTATTTTTACTTAAATTATAGGAGGGCTTTTTAGCCCCGTCAACATTAGCCTGAACTTATGATGGAAGCATTAGGTAGCTCTAATTGTCCTCATTAACAAAATATTTATTTAAATATAAATTCCAACTCTATATATGATTAAGTGTCAAAATAATTAACAAAAATATTATTAATTTGTCATCCTTTGCTATTAACAATTAAATATTAGTAAATAATATTATTGAAATACAACTAAGTGAAAATTAGACATGCGCATACGTGTTAATTTTATTTATTGTGATTTATTTGTTATATAGCTGCGATCTTATTATATTTTATTTTGTGAATTTAGTTGGCTACAACCTTATTTATATTATCTTATATGTTATTATATTTTATGTAAATTAGTTGGCTAAAATTTCAAATTATAAGAAATTATGTACTCTGCGAAGTCACTTTTTGTTGTTTTAATAAATTAAATTAATTATAAGTAAATATGTAGGCCAGTTTGGAAAGTTCGTAGCAAACATAGGACTGATTATACCGTTTTAACATCTCTAATTAATAATATAACTGTCATAAAAATACAGTGTATATATTATATTATATAATATTTTTATTTTATGATGGATATATAAAAATAGAAATAGAAAATATGTTTGTACCCAAAAGAAAAAGAAAGTGTAATCGTACTAGCATTTAATGCATCGGATTCCATCACCATTTTTACAATTAAGCGTACTTGCACAGCTCACTTTTTTCTTTTACCAAATTATATATAACAACGTGTGTGAAACATGTGTCTTAAATTAATAAAATGGTTTAAATAGAATTTTATTTATTTATATTTTACTTATGTTTATTTTGATATTTTAATTTATTTTATTCTTTTATCTTTTATTAGTAGTGTATTTTAGTTTTTGTCACAATCACAATAAAAATTATAACAATATTGAATCATTGAAATTCCTTCTAACAATTATCAATATGTATCTGGTATAATATTTTTTTAAGAAAAAATCCATTTCACTCAATAAGAGGTTTATACTAGAAAAATTCTTTTTGTATACTTTGAAAGATATATAACTCTTTTAAACAAATGACATTTATAAGAGTTTAGTATATTTTCATTAATTCTTATTAATAATGCATAGTTAACTTTCCATCTGATTAAAAATTTGATTTCAATAGTTAGTTACAATAATTATACACTTTTTTTAAAGAATTATAATGAAAATGATTAAAATACACCAATTATAAAATATAAAAGACCAAAATTAATAAAAAAAAGATAAAATACTAAAATAAATATTAAATAAAAAATAAAAAAAAAAACAAAAATTATATTTAAGTCTAATAAAATTATACATCAAAATTTGTATGAAGAAATATATATCAAAGGTATATTTATGTTAAGCTTATTATTATATTATTGTTTATTTACTTCATAAAATTGTAAAAACATTTAGTCTGACGTGTTTGTAAGGAATAATATAAACACTCTATGCAACTTGGTTCTGATTTATGGATTAAAAGTCGAAGGATTCAGGAGAATCAATAAAAACATCTTAAGATTGGATCAAATCTACCTCCCAAAGGCAATAAAAAAGTTCATCCTAATATACTATCAAAGTTGGTTGAATTGTCGACACGGTAAAAAAATCCACATTGCACTAAAATAAAATGGTGGGCCTTGAACATGTCAGTTAAAAGGAATTGCTTAGCATGGAACTATTGAAGGGTTTGGGAACCCTCGTACAGTTCGAGCTTTAAAAAATCTTGCATTTGAAAATGACTCAATTTTATTTTTTTATTTGAAAAACTAAATATACTAAAATTAATTTCCTTAGACATTGTATGCTTTTGTTGTTAGTTGTACCAACAATGGTTGTAACAAAGTTGTCGATTTAGTTTGTCTTTGGAAGAATGATACTAATATTTCCATTTTGTCTTACTCTCTAAATCATATTGATATGTTGATTAAATTGCAGGATGCTGACTTTGAATGGAGATGTATGAGGATCTACGATTTCCCAAAAACTCATAATAAGTATTGTACATGTGATCTAATAAGTATTGTACATGGCGATATCTCTCATATGGTACTCAATATCATAAATCATAAGGGAGACCCCACTAGCATCAATTAAAATTTCCTTTGCCTTATTCCTAAAACAAAGAGGCATTTGAAATTAATACTACCAAACATTATTGACTTTCTATCAAGTGCTGTTGTTCCTGGTAGATTAATAATAGATAATGCACTAATAACTTTTGATTCTTTTCATTATATGAGGAAAAATACCAAAGTAGAAAAAGGTTTTGCAGAGTTAAAACTTGATGTGTCAAAATCTTATGATCACATTGAATGGTCTTCTTTTACAACAATTTAGTATCGATTTTCCTCAAAACTGGATAATGTTCATATGAAGTATCATGTCAATGGCCTAGTCCATACCCACATACATCATGAGATGTTTCTTACTTCCTCAAGGCTTGTGTGAACACATTGAATCATTGATTAAAAAGTTTTGGTGGGGAGCCAAATAGGGTGATACCAAAAAAATTCTTTGGATTAATTGGAACAATTTTTTTCTACCAAAGAACAAAATGGGAATTAAATTATAATTTATGTTAAAATAACCTTTTTTATTTATTTAATTCTATGAATTTACCTATTTTATATTAAATTATAATTCCATAATTATGGATTACCATACCATTTTTTTTAATTAAAAAAAAATAGTTCACTTTATATATGAAATAAATGTGTTTGTTGGTAGGTTAATATGTGACTATTGAAGTGTAAATAATAGCGCAAAAAGTTAGAGTTTAATTTGCGACCCTTTTAAAATTTTAGATATATATTTAAAGTTTTAAAATTTTAGATAATTTTTCTTGGATGAGGATGTTCTGCAATATATGATAAATAAAATCCAACTGTTTTTCAATCAAGTGAGATTATTTGTGTGTGATGTATAATAAATATAAGTAAAAAATAAAGAGTAGTGATGATAATATCACACAAAAAATATTTTAATTCACATAATGTGAGATGCTTTTTCTTGTGAGATTTACACTAAAATGTGTTCAAAACTTTTCTCAACTCACCATTTTCAACTTTAGTCATATTAGATTGTACACTATGTGTTATTTTTATTAGCCTCAAGAATTAACATGTATTTTCTTAAGACTTACACACAATAACTCAAAATTGTTTTAGAAAATAAAAAGATTTGAAGATGTTATAAGAATATGGTGAGATTGTATGAGATCTATTTACAATTCAAAAAGTATGACCTTGATATAATAAAAATACTTGACGATAAAGAGAGTACCTAGAAAAGTGAATTAAGATTCAAGTGCAATCTATTTTTCATTAATTACTAGTTTATTACTCATAACTCTATGGAGAGCTAATCATTATTAACTTATTCTTCTTTACCTAATCCATTTTGTGGTCTTCCTAATCGATTATTAACTCTAATTCAATTAATATTCTTACTGAATCAATTATAACTTAACTTAAGCAATTTTTCAATTTATGGTTAATTGTTAATCGATTAGTTAACCTATCTAATCGATATTATGTTCATTAGTTATCGTCCTAATCAATTATTAATTCACCTAACCAATTAATTATCCCTATAATTGATTATCTAATTCACCTAACCGATTATTATCATTAAAATTACCACTTAAACTAATTAATGTGTTTTTATTAATCACCTAATAGATTATTACTTTATCCTAATCAATTAGCTAAGGGTTTTTCTTTAATTGTTAACAATACCAAATCCTTTAAAGCACTTATTATCGCCAATATAACACTAATTAAACCATTTTATCACATAATTAACATTCATCACATAACTCAGTATATAATTCAACAATATCATTATACAATCAAATAAATCATCTATATATTTATCATTTAACACATCATTAGAGATTATCTCAATTTCACAGTTAGTCTAAGTCATTTTTTCTACAACAACATGTGAAAACAAATAGTAGTCACATGAAACCTTAGGGATAATGGAATATTAATAACTCTATCAATTTAATATACTAAAGAGTCAAACTTATTTCGTACCTTAATTAAAGAAAATACGAATCACACAAATTGATTGAAAGGTACACTTTTTTAATGTTCGAAAATATCTAGAATCAAAACAATAGCAAAGACTTAAAAAATAGTTTTAATTTCAATGAAATAATGAAACATAATGAAATTATGAATTTTCCTAATAATTCTTGAATTTGATCGATGACAAGCAGTAGCTAGATTATTTCTCATGATACTATGATTCTTTAGCAACAACCAAGGGTTTAGGGTTTACATCCCAATGTATGGAGTTCATAATCATACAAGCTAACCCTAATGGCTATCATATACCTAATATATACTAGGGTTCATTTATAAGGATCTACATGGATTTAAAATTAAAATCTCACCCCAAAAGATTTGGGAAAATGATTTTATTTTCAATCTAATTTAATTTAATTAATTAGATTAATGACTTAATCAATAAGCAACACAATTCACACAATAATCGAATAACATAGCACAACTAAACGATAAGTCTTGGTTGAAATGTCATAAAACAATTTTTAACTATTCTATATTGATGTCTAAATATTTAAATATCTAACAAATAGCACATAAGTTTTAAAAGTCAATATACGAATATATGAGGTGTTCCACTAACCGATTTTGTACCTTTGGAAAGA
>NC_021162.2:1557937-1591316 GCF_000331145.2 Cicer arietinum
AAGAGTGAATCATCCATAAATAACCCTTTGACAATCTATCTAAACCGCCTTATATTCATATTCTAAAACTTGATGGTTAATTCACCCCCTTGATAACAAACTAACTGACATATATGATTTATAATATAGTTTAAATAAACTTATTTTATTTAGATAAACTAAATAGCCATATATAAATATACATTATTTAATATCAATTTTTTTAATATATACATATATTTATATTTTATTACATTTAATAATTTTCATATTTTAAATTATATTTTTCTTCAAAAAAAGTTTTAAAAACTTATTTTATAAGGATAAATGACTAATGAGTGAATTATTTTTTATTATCATATCCATTTATATGTTAGCTCTTATTTAAGATGAATAAAGTTTTACAAAGGAGATATATTGTCAATAAGTGATTTGTAGAGATTGGAGATCATCAAGGGACTTTAAGGTTGCAAAACCTTTTGTGGTTTTGTTTCTCATTTTCTTCAAGAAGCTTGAGACATAAAAATAGAGTTCAAATCTATTCAATTTGGGTATATCAATAGGAAATGTGATCATGCTTCTCATATGTTTGCCAAACATGTTTTAACAAACATTTTCCACCAACCTTTCTGAACTCTATATGTAACATGGATCGGAACCCATTTGAGTCAAAATAATTTTTATCCAATATATTGAGGTAATTCAGTAAAAAAAAAAGATGAATAAAATTTTAACTATAAAAAAAAAGAAGATATTTAATATCAATTTATCATACTATGTGAGTTCATTAAAAATTTAATAAATACTAAATATTATAATTTATCTTACACAGTCTTTCTTAACATTTGATTTTAAATATAAAAAAAATCAAGAAAATTTTATATATATTATTTAAAATTTAGATGAAATATATCAAGTTTTTTTAACTTAATTATTATTATTTTTTTATATTTAAAAATGGAGATAGTAGTTAATTTGAAATCCATTGCTCCTTTTAGTTGGAAAAAGCTGAAAACTTGGGAAAACCAATTTAGGAAAGGAAATGAAAGTAATAAGGAAAGCGCGTGGCAATTGATAATTAGGTTGGGATGTCAGAATGGCTGTCATAAAGAATGCAATTTATTTGGAATCTTATTATTACTATCTCATGCCAACTTTTCCAATTTTGCTCCTGGTTTTTGGGAACACTATTTCTCAATTCTTTATAAACTTGTTTAGTTAAGTGTTAGTTGCACTATTCTTAAATATATTGTATCCTACTTCATTATTCAACAAAAATTAGTGCAGTTAATGTTATATTTTATGGATGGATGTATCTAAAATATCCTTTATATTTATATATAGTTAATTTTGACTTTTATTTATTTATTTAGTATTATTAATTGAGAATTAGAAAAGAAATAATAAATATATCTAATAGTTTGAAAATCTGCTTATATTAAGACAAATTTGTGTCAAATTGTATTTATATTTAAGGATGGAAGGAGTTAATATTAAATATGTGAGAGACTATTACAATAACTCTTCAATGCATTGAAATTGAAATTGTAAATAGTAAAATTCATCTTTAAATATCTCTTTGTTAATAATTTTATAAACCAAAGTGAACAACGACAAAATATATTAATTTAATTGTAGTTTTGATCCCTTATTTTTATTGATTCATGAAATTAATTTCTCTATTTTAAAAGTCCACAATTTTTGTACTTTCATACAATGTGACATGCTTTAAATAATATGATATATAATACAATGATATAAAATGATTAGCACCCACAAAATCAAAATAAAACACGGTAAAAACTTAACTTTCAACTGTACAAATTTTTTATATATGTAATTTGAGTAATAAGATATGAATAATTAATAAATTTATATTATTCTATATTATAGAATTTTTTCTTTCGTCATTTAAAATATGTTGAATTGTTATTTTTTAGTTAAAAAATATGAAAAAGAGACTAAAACTGTTGACATTTAAAATATGTGATCAATTTCAAAAAAATGATAAAAATAAAGAAACTAAAACTATACTTAAACCAAATATATTTGAGTATTAAACTGCTTAATTAAAAACATATTCAATGAATAAAAATCAAAATAATATAATTAAAAATATCTTAATAATTTTAATACATTTAAGTACTATCTTAACTTTTCCTAAAATAAAGATTATTATTATAGTACTACCTCACATATTTAAAGAACAAAATGTTAGTTTATCCTTAATTAACCGACTAATTCGTAAGTGGTTTCTGGTTTAGATTCAGTCCTATGGGCGACTATGGTTTGAAAATAACTTATGTGGTTCCCACCAAACAGTTTTTTTATTTAAGTTCATTGAATAGAACTAATGTTCAATTAATTAAAAAAGCTTGATTAGCGGGTACTATTATTTTTTAATATGTTATAAAAAAGTATAAAAATGTCAGCATTATAGTACTCAATGGCATAATGGACAGGTCACCGACTTCTAATTTCCTCGTTAGAATGATAAAGATTAGATAAGATGAACAATTTATATCATATAACCATATAAAATAATTAAATCATATAATCTATCATGTCATGAATATTTAATTGAAATTCTATATGATAGGAGGTCTAAGTGATCAAAAATCAATAGAAACATTTGCTTCCGCAAACCAATAGAAAATATTTTTAGTTTCATAATCAAATTTTTAAACACAAAAATAATGATATGAAATATTTTAAATTATGTGTAAACTATTAGATGATGTAGAATTGTTTATATACATAAATTCTTTATATATTATTAATTAAATATTAATAAATAAATAATTTTTAAAGTTAAAAATTATTTTTTAGAGAATTCTACACAATATAATAAGTGTTGACCAATTTTCATAATAATATTATAGATTACATTATTTAAAATATATTATATTATTTTCTTCGTGCATCAATATGATGGACCAAAACTGATAATTTTAAAATAGATAGTTTAATTTAGTAAGAGTGTAACAACACGACAATCACAATTACAATTAAATCTAATTTGTAAAATTTATAGAATCTTCATATTTTTCAAGCACATTAATCTAAAAAAAAATTGTTGCTTCTTATTTCTACTACTATCTATTGTTGAAATATTTGTTAGGGGAGTGCCATAAAATACTTCAACTCCTTCCCAACACAATTTTGATTTAATATATGTGTTTCAAATGTCTCTAAAAAAATCTTATTTTTATCATGTTATTTTATTATATTTTAAAAGAAATTACATATTTAATCTCTTAATTTATTTTATAATTTCATTTTCATAACTATTTTTTGTAATATTTTAGTCCTTAACTTTACTTCCTTTATGATTGTAGGTAGCTATGATTATCCAAATATGATATATCTTATATATCTTTGTTTGGGTGGCTGCCACATTTTATTAGTGGGTATATTTCTTCTTCATAGTTTCATATTTGATTAGTGTGTTAACCGAACTTTGGATTATGGAGAAACAATAGATTTTTTTATTTATTTATCTAAAAGGTTATTCTATTAATGCATATATTTCTTTTCATGTTCAAGATTTGAAAAAATTGAGAATTTTGATTTTGAGGTTTATTAAGATTTGTTGAATTTCTTGAATTTGGGATGTATATCTAGAATGTTATTCCTCAGTGGGCATCTTCCTTTTCATGTTCAATATTTGAAAAATTGAAGGTTTTGATTTTGGGGTTTATATTGAGGTTATTCCATTAGTGGGTATCTTCTTTTTCAAATTCAATGTTTGAAAAAATTGAGGGTTTTTGGAGTTTATATTTAGAAGATTTTTTTAATAGGGGTATCTTCATTTTCATGTTCAAGGTTTAAACAATTTGTGGGTTTTGAATTTAGGATTTATTAAGATTTGTTGAATGTTCAATTTTCATCTTCTTCATTTTACTAGGAACATGTTTATTTTTTTTGTTAAGAAGAAAATAAATAGAACTCAACGAGGAAAACGATCAATGCCATGTAGACAAATTTAACGGAAATGAAAAATTTGATTAAAATAAATAAAATTAGATGACTAAAATAGAACAAAAAATAGTTATGAGATCAAAGTGAAATACAATGAGTTAAAGACCCAAATGTATAATTTAGCATATGCTTTAATTGTGAATCATTTATCATCAATCAATTGTTGAAAGTGTTGTTTTTCAAATTTTATTAAAAATACATTTACAAAAATAGCCGAGAGTATTGTTTTTCAATTGTATCAAAATAATAACTTATTAATATTTTTATATGTATAAAATATAAATTAGAATAACATTAATACAAGGAACACATATTTTATTCGTGCATCACACGAATTCATTATTTAGTGATGATATAATAGTTGTTTAGTTTTATTGTTAATTCAACAAGAAAAATGGAACAAAGAATAATAGTACAACCAATCTAAACAGTCCAGCAAACCAAGAATTCAAAACATTGCAAGAAACTAATTTTAAGTTAAAAAAATCAGCAATAAAAGAATCAAAAATTGAGAAAGAGATTCGAGAAAATAACACCGTAATTGTTGACATAGTTTGACCTAAACAAATGTCTACATACGTGTATTTTTATAGTATCTTCTACATAAAAATAAAAATGTGAACAATTACACTTCACTAATTATAATTTATGATGCAGAGCATACATAGAATAAATGTTTTTCATTGACCAATTATTTAAAAGACGGTATTCCATAAATCAATTATTTTAATGAGAAATGTGTATTTTTTTATTAGTGTATCTATTGGATATTTTTTTTAATAAAAAGTGTGTGAAAAATTATAATAACTTATCCGAAACGGCTCGAGGATGACTACTGGAGGCAGTGAAGACCAAGTTTAACTTCATGTCGCAGGAATATCATGTTAATATAGGAGTAGGGTTGATCCTAGAAGACTAGTATTATGAGTGTTTAATGTGTAACATCTTGATGATATGGTCCCTTGATCTTTGCCTCGACTCTTTCTTGTCTGTAGGGATTATGTCTTCCTTGGGGAGGCCTACTAAATGGGATTCTTGTCATATTAGGTCTTAAACCTATTTCAATTTGGGTTTCGACCTAGTATGAAATAGTTGCCTCCTAAGTCATGGCTTCCTGTTGAGAAGCAATGACTTTAGGATAAGTTGTTGTTTGGCAAGTTGATGAGAAAAATGTATTTTTGAAAGGTTGCTTGCATTGGGGATTCAAATGCAGGTCCCTCATGTTGAGGTCAATTTATTTGAGGATGCAATAACGATTTAAATGAAGTTGGTTGAAATCCCAAGTTGAGAATTTATATGTTTGTTTTCAATACCGTGAGTGTCTGCTCATCTCGAGGTGGCATGTATTTATTGTGAAGTGATGTGAAAAGACCGACCCTTTGGATTTTTGATTTTGGCTTGACAATGCATTAGGTGTGTTGTTTTGATGATGCTTTTAAGACATTGGATCTATTTTGACTCTTGTTTCGTTCGATTCATTGATATAAAAGAGTGCCTTAATTATTTGGAGGGATTTCTCAAATAATATAGGCACTCTTTTACATCTACATTAAACTCTAAGAGTTTTCTTCATGCTTTTGTTAGTTGTTTCTACATTGGAATTGTTGTGTTCGTCGTTCCTGTTTGAAAAAGTGTATCTCCTATTCTTTGTATGTTTCTTTCGTTGTGCGTGAGTGACTCAACTTGAGGGGTATGGTTGTAAATGCTTGTTTGTCTGTCTGTTGTAGACAGGTGTTGGAATGAAGTTCGAGGTTTTGTATCATCTGTTTCTAGATGGTTTATGTGAAAAATAGGTGAAGTTTTAGTGTTTTTTACCTTTCCATTTTTTCCGATTAGAAAACATTGTTTATTTGATGTATTGCTACTTTGACCAGTATTATTCCAGTGTTATCTTCAGAGCTTCAAGGAAGTTTTCCATTTTTATCATCTTTAGCTACTCTAAATGTTATGATTTCCTCGAATATGCTTAGGGAGTGAAATACTTCTTTAATTATTTACTTGTGCTAGCCATTCTAGCGAGTGTTATCCCATTTTTTTTTGGTTAAGATGTATGCTCTAGTTTTCTATTTGTGAGGAATGTCATCAATTTCAATTGCGGTAAATTGGTTCATCATCCTTTTACCTGAGCCAAGTAATTTGGCAATGTTATATCTTTGGTTTTGGTAATCGCCTCAAATTTGTGATATGACCAGTTGAGAATCAATGTAAAGTTTTACCTCTTACACTCCAAGTTCTCTAGCCATTATAAGACAGGCAAAGAATACTTCATATTCACCTTATTGTTGGATATTTGAATTTAATGTGGACTCCATATTCATTTTCTAGGAGTATTCCTCCCCCGCTACCTTTGATGTTGGATGTACCATCAACACAAAACAAACCATTTCACATTGACTTCTGCGATAATCGATGTCATTTTAGAGATAAAGTCGACCAAAGTTTAGGCTTTGGTGGATCATTTGATCACCCTTCCTACCAAATCAGATCAACATAATAGTACTTGTCTGTTATTTTTGAATTTCGAAAAAACTTTGAAAAATATTTTATGCCACCAAAAATATTATTGGGTTGAGTCACATACTATGTCGCTCTCTTTAAGAAGTTTCGAGGCATTGCCAAAATTGTATATGGCAGACTATCAATCACGAAGTCCCCAGGATAAAACAACTCAAATACACTGTATCAAAGTTCTACTGCACCGTAGATAACCGTTCTAGAATTACACCTTTAATATGGCAGTCGAATGACTGCCACTCGTAATATGGCACTCAAACCACTCGAAAGAAAAATAAGAAGTGAGTAAGAAAGGTGGAGAAGAGAGAAAAGCATCAGACTTGGAGTGTTTTTTTTGTGTGTTTTTCCAAATGAGGAGAACCCTCTATTTATAA
Organism: Cicer arietinum; assembly: GCF_000331145.2. Lineage (NCBI taxonomy): Eukaryota > Viridiplantae > Streptophyta > Magnoliopsida > Fabales > Fabaceae > Cicer > Cicer arietinum. The sequence goes on from NC_021162.2 coordinate 1,564,786, forward strand.
AGGAAATTTACAACTGCATTAGAGAGAAAATTGTGATCTATTAGGTCTGATACACTAAACGTGCGCTCCAATATTTAGGTTTTGATCGCAGAAACGTGCACTTCAAACTTAGGGTTTTGACCTAGGTTTTTGACTGGACAATAACACACACGCGAGACCAGAGATTAGGGTTTTGACCAACAAAACTAAAACGCAAAATCGTGGGCAAGGAACTGACTGAATCAAATGTTGAATCGGTGGAGGACAATTACGTAATTAACGTATCAATAAGAGATAAAAAAGCAATCATTCATTTAATTAAATAAATAATTTATTAACTTTCATATGCCAAAAAATAATACACCACCTAGCCAAGGCCAAGGCCAAAGCCGACAGCAGCGCACACACGCGTGTGTGGTGGTCAATTTAGCATGCGTTCTTCCTCCTTTACAAACAATGGAACCATTCATTTCTAAAATTCGGATAATAGTGAGATTTGTTAAGTCATCACCTCAACAAATAGCTAAGTTTAAATAATTGGTTGGATTTTCAAAAATTAAATCTAAAAGACTTATTTTTCTTGATTTTCCAACTATATGAAACTCCACTTAGCTAATGAACCCACGAGTGTGACATCCTAAACCCCAAAATAATATATAAAAACTTATAACATATTTACATAAAACTTTTGCAGCGGGTAGATAAAAACTCTTTCACAGAAAAATAAAATTTTGATAGTTATTTAGGATATCACATTTCTCAATTTAATTTCAAAAATTTACTTGTACTTATAAGGTTTTCATACATAAAGTCGTTTCTAATTAAATAAGTAAAAGCAAAAAAAAAATTACAACTTTTATTCCTGGTATCACCTATCAGAGCGGAGTTTCTCCCAAACTTGAACTTCGAGACTCATTAACCTGTAATAACTGAAATTTCACAAACATAGGGCCAAACTAGTCAAACACAAACAACGAAGGAGATGAGTTTTGAAATCACGTTGATAGTGTAATATAAGTAAGAAGAACACTCAAATATTTATAATAGACCGTATCATAATACATTATGATATATAAAAATACTCAAGAAAAATAATATCATATTATAATGTCAAAATCACTTAAGTAAAATCAATGTATCGTCATATCATCATATTATCAAAGGAAAATTATTATCTCATGTGAAACACATTAATCACAACAAAACAATCACATACAAAATGAAATACTCTAAAGTACTTAGTTAAGAGGCTTGATACTATGTCACTATTCCAGTTGACGGACAATTCAAATTGGCCCTGTCCTTATAGATCCCATCAACTCAGTCCGAGACACATATACGCGACAATCGAGGTAAACATATGTTGCATAGTAGCTCCCGACATTTGGAGTGCTACCTCCAAGTCACCTAGAAATTCTCCACTTGAATACCTCCAAGGTTTAACAATCATGCCTTAAGGCTCAACAATAGACCGCCACGATCAGGCTCATTCAGTTGTACTTCCCCGGAATCACTGGGCTTAATATATTCACTTCAAAAATACTCCATTAAGAGCTTCATCATCTTTAACACAAGTTGCAATCATCATTATTTCATCATATAAACTTATAACAAATTCATAACATCACCATTATCAATCAAAAATCATTATTATTATCACAAAATATAGATATATCATACAATGCATCCATCTTTTATTATCACATGACATAAATTTGTGTAATTAAATATATGCACAAAATTCCATTCGATATTCAACATTACAATAATATCAATTATCAAATACCACACAATTATCGAAAATTAAATCAATCAACACCTTATAACATTTCTATTTAACATTTTACCTCACAATCCTCATATTTTCACATTTATTTATTTATATCTCAAAGGGCTACTGTCGTACGTAGCGAGCCCAGATGAATCGTTGAAAAATACGATTTTTCTGTTCATCTCACAATATATTATACTAATGAGTTCAAATGTTCTCTTACCCATTACCTCAATCTGACGCTTTCATAAGATATAATGACCAAAATAATTTTCAGCAACCATGGGATGTCGAAAACCCACAACGAACAAGTCCAAAAGCATCGATAAATTTAGAGTCAATGAAACAATGCTGATAATTTACGCGAGACATAAATATCAGCGTTACATAATTAATAAAAATATTAGGCAAAGAAACATATTCAAAATATCGTGAAACAAGTTATTAGAAAAGGTCTCACCGACGTGCTGTAGCGCCGACAGGGTCCGACGTCAACTTCACTAAAAAACACAAATGAGTAGTTATTCTTGAAAGTTTCAATGAGGGGATCCCGAAAACCATGTTAGTTTTCCCAAATGACGAACATGGTAGCCGAAAGAGGCCTAAAACAATCCGGCCCAAGAGAGGAAAAATGGTTGTGAATGACTTATAGGTGCCGTAGTAGTTTGAATATGATGAACTATTAAGGAAATTCAATTAATCATTAGTTAAGAGGTATGAAGAATTGTGAGTATCATGGACCAATGTATGTTACAAAAAAAGGAAAGGATATGTAAATAAGGGATTACTAGTTATCCACACCAATGGAGAGTGACATGACGGGGTAACAGGTTCTCATGTGCAGAGAAAAGAAGAGGACTTGTGGTTGTAGAGAAAAACGGCACAAGAAAGAAAAGGAGAGCCTAAGTATAAAGTGCTCAATCATAATGACCTAAGGAATAGACCGAAAATAAGTAATGAAGTAAAAAAAAAAAACTAATAGTTTATTTTACTCATTAAAATTTTATTCCCAGAAATATTCATACTAAAATAATATTATTCAAATATAAATAAATATAATTTTAACCATTTACATTAACAATCAAATTAAATATATATAAAATGTCAAATTAAATCACGAACATGTAAAAGGAAAATTAATCACAATATTATTTATATATATTAGAAAGAAATTTGGATGTTACAACGAGCTTTATCTCAATCTTCACAAGTATGAGAATAACCGAACACAAAGTACTCAAGATAACTAGTATCTTCAATGTCAAGCTTACAGAACACGAGTTGACATTTTTCAGCGGTCATCATCATTAGGTAAGTGGAGTTTCATCTTGTAGGAAGATCAAGAAAACGAAGTTTTTTAAATTTAATTTTAGCAAACTCAACCCATTATTTAAACTTAACTATTCATGGAAGGGATGACCTAACAAACCACCTAATGTGCAAGTTCAACTATCGTCCATCTAACACTAATCAATTCATGTTACTATTTTTCCTTTTGAAAAATCTCACAAAAACGTCATTTGATGATGCATTATCCACATTGATTGAAGACATTCCTTGAAATCTCCTCATCATGTTTACCAATGGTCTCATCTTTATGGTTAGATATTAATGAAAAACTTATAATTATTTTAAGATAGTTCCACATTATCTATGAGAGCTACCTAAATGGTTGTTCATATAGAATTATGAATTTAGCCAAAGCATCCATGTCCAACATTAACTACACACACATACAAATGTTTCATATCTATAGTGAACTAAATAAATTAACTCAGTTTAACATACACAATTAGCACTTAAAATAGATCTTCCTAGCTTGCTCTATTTTTCTTTGTTTCTCTATCAAATCTCTTTCACATCTTGAAAAGCTTAGTTGTTTTCCCAATATCAATGTCTCTAGAAAAAATAAACGATACCATTATTTTGCTTAACATCAACAAGTTAGGATCATTACTATCATTTTAAATCGATATCATTGTTTTATTTAAGGCAACAAGTTATTGGGGTGAACCATGCAAATAATAAATTTTTAGCGGTCAATAGTTGGACATGTAAACAAAAGAGAATTTAGAAAAGAAACAAACAAACAAAATTTAGTTGATGCTTATAGATTATTACGTTTATTTTGTCTTCAATATATTCTTTATAGTTGTACCTATGCATTACTGTTTGTTATATAAAAATGTAAAGTTGATTTTAGTAATCTTTTATACAAGTGAAAATTATAAAAAACATGAGTATTCAATCATGCATCTCTAAATTGTAGTCTATAATAAGACATAATATGTATCAATAGAAATTATAGTGTATCAATAAGGCATAATAAGTTGGTTTGAGTAATCTGCTAGGCAGAACATACAAGCAGAATCATAAAAAAAACTGAGTATTCAATTTTAAAGTTGGTTTTAGGAATTTGCTTGGCATAACATACATGTGAAGATCATAAACAATTTGAGAATTCAATTTTAACCAATCGTACTTATTATTTAGCCATTATGAAGCAAGTACAAACTAATTTATGGACAACTTAATGAGTCACAATCATATACCTTATCTCATAGTGGAATTCTTAAAAAGTAGATTATTTGCTAGCTAAGTTACCATCGAAATCGCATATCCAAAAATGGATACATGTGCTTAGGGCTGGGCAAAAAATCTGGTTATGAGACCAAAATCCAAAATCGGATCTAAATCCATTTTAAATATCCGGTTAAAATAATATGGTTATAATCCGGTTTATTTACCAACCAGTTGGATACCCACTTATGTTTTATATTTGAATTTAGTTTTTATCCACTCAACTCCCAAAAACTCTAAATCCCCAAAACTCCAAAACGATTTTGATTTTGACATCGCTTCACCCGCCTTCCACCTTCCGGCAGCATTTTCCGACAATTTGTTACTAACTTCATTGAGATATTATTAACTTCATTTAATCAATTACTTATTACTAACCAACCATACTGTATGATAACTAGTTAATGAATTAAAAGATTTAACTAAAATATGATAGACTAAATATTTTAAATATAATTTCTTAAATTACTGATTTTCAAAGGATGAATTTTTTTCAAAATGTTACATTAATATGTTAGGTTGAAAATGATATTGAGATTTAGATATTGTTTAAACTTAATTATAAATGCTCAAGACAAAAATTAATATATTAAATCCATTAGATATTTTAAATTTATTAAATCTTGTGGTGGTGGTGTCCATCTCGGTGTTGGAAGCAAATATTCAAGTGTTTGTATTTTCTACGGTTTTCGTATGATGCAGTCATTGTTAAATTTGATCGAAAAAACTTTCAAGTCTTTGTATTTTCTACGGTTTTCGTATGGTGCAGGCATTGTTAAATTTGATCGAAAAAACTTTCAAGTCTTTGTATTTTCTACGGTTTTAGTAATAAGCAATTTATTGAACTAATATGAATCAGAATCAGTGGTCTTAATGAAGTTAGTAATAAATCAATTTTAATCACAAATTATTATAAGCAATGGAATATGTACAATTTTAATCACAAGAGAAAACAATTGTATGATTGATGTATATTTTTTTATTGAGCTTTTATTTTTTTTTAAATAATTGATTTTTAAATATGAATAATTGATATTTTTAAATAATCGATAAAATATTTTTTAAAAATAAATATTAAAAAAATTAAATTAAATTTTAACCGATTTTGAGAAAAAAATTCATTTTAAAATTGAATTTTTCGAAACCGATTATTTAACTAGAAATCAGTTATTTAACCATAACCCATTTTACAATTAGTTTTATAACCGGTTTTAAACCTATTAATGATTTTGCTTATAAATCTAAATCCATATATTGGTTTTAAAATGTATATGGTTTGGTTTTTTTTTAAAAAAAGCAACCATGCACAACCCTTCATGTGCTTGCATTTTAATCTATTACCTTTCTTTTTTTTACAAAACAAAAAAATAATGTTTAAATGTTTGCTGAGTATTCCTAAATAGAAACTTGGGGGCTTGCCGGAAGTATACCGTGATCAAGTCCATATGGTGTTTGGGATATGTGTTTACTAAATCAATGAGATGCCCTATTAGTGTTTGTGACTTCCCTATATATATTCTAAGACTAGGGTTTTCGTCCCTTAGTACTCGGTAACGACCCCCCTCTTCTCGGTCATACTTTCAGGGGGTTTTCCACGTCCCTACTTGACTACACACTAACAGTCCACGAAGTTTTGTTATCCCACATTGTGATAAGCATTGGACTATTGGGCCTCTATCGCAGATTGGATCACTGAGGTCCATCTACCATATGCTTTACGGGCCTAGAACAATATCCCGGTCCACAACCTTCTAATCATGACGCCTAAAGGGGCGAAATGCTTAATCCCGCATGACGCCCTCCAAGGAAAATAATACAAATCTCTGTCTCTTTGTGGTACCCAAGTTACAAGGTTTGAGTACACGTAATGTGGATTATCGATTTTGTACATTTTTGCCATTCTTTTGACCAGTGCGTAACCTAATCCAAAATGTTTGTTCAGGTGTCCAACTTAAATGAGTTTAATTTATCATATTTGAATAATGACTTCAAAGAGTCATATTTTGACTTGAAGATTCAATTCTTGAAAAGACACCTATTGGTGGTGTCTATTCCCAATGTGGTGGTTTGACCCCTAGGGTGGGGCTTATTGTCAAAAGTTATGATTGCCTTAGTTATAAATGCTAGGCATGAACAAGAGCATCTCTTCATCTATCGGCTTCAACCATTCGAGTACAAACTCTCTTTATTCATCAAAGTCGTATGTCGAGTATAGTTAGTAGCAACTACCTCAACCCACATGAGTCCTTTTCTGCTTATCCCATTCTCCTCAACGAGGCCATAACACTTGCTAGCAGAGGGTTAAGATAGATTGGGACAAGCATTTTAATAAACATGTGATGTTGGTTTGCCTTCTATTTCTACAAGTGACATGGCTATTACTTTTTTCCCAGGATCTAGGGCTGGTCTGTCATCAGTGCCTCGACCTTTGGAGATATTAATGGCTTATCAGATTCTCTTGTGTGAAAGAGTAAGTTATGAAGTTTCACATATCACTTCTGACTTTCTCACCACAGACTCCATTTTAGAATGGTGTTCCCGACATCGTGTTTCAAAATCAAACAAGGAAGATAAAATTTTAGAACCATTTAGGGATGGGGAATTGGTTTTCATGTACCGCCCCGAAGGGGTTGTTCCCGAGTCTACTTATATGTATGCTTGTGTCTTCTAACATTTTAAGCTTAAGTTGCCTTTTACTGAATTCAATAACGATATGTTTCGCTCTCTTAACGTATCCCCTAGTCAACTCCATCCTAATAGTTGGGGTTTGATAAGAGCTTTCCAAATTTTCTGCCATGGTTTAAATATTGTCTCAATTGTCGAGATATTCTTTAGTTTCCACACAACGAAAGGGGTTAACAAGATAAATAGTTTTCTTTATATGGGGCTATTAATCATCGTATTTTAACTTCCTACTCCACTTCCTATAAAAGATTTAAAAGATTGTTTTTTAAGGTTCGAGGAAGTGATGCTTACCCTAAGTTGCTTGTCGATTTCCACGAGAGTCATCGGTTTTCTTTGTATTGGACTAGCGATCCTAACCCTATTAAAGGATGTTGGAACATAGAATATGTTATTGTGTGAATTTAAAAATTTGTTGAAGTCCCACATTGGAAATAAATATTTTTTTTTAAATTAAAGTGAAAATAATTTTTTTTTTTTTAAATTCAAGTTTCACATTGGAAAGAATTTTTTTTGAAGTCCCCACATTGGAAAACTCTCATATCTTGAGTAGTTTTCAACTCTATAAATACTAAAGTCCGACATATGATAGAAAGCATATGTGAGTTTGTTTCCATCACTATATAATGAGTTTCAAACTATTGTGAAAAGTACACCAAAGTTGGATGCATTTCTCAACTTTCTCTTTTCTTCCTTTTATATTCTACTAGTCTGACCTCTTTTCTTTTTGTCCCTTTGATATTTGTGAGCGGTTTTGTACCGTAGTCCCTTCATTTTTTAGAGCAGTTGTTATGTCGTAGTCCCTTCGATTTTAGAGCGGTTGTTATGGCGTAATCCCTTTGTATTTTAGAGCGGTTGTTATGCCATAATTATGTCAATTTTTTAGTGGTCCTAATACCACTATCATTTTAGAGTGGTTTTTGTGCCGTATTCCTTTTGATTTATGAGTGGTCATAGTACCATTTCGAGTGACTTTAATTATCATATTAAGAGTGACTTTAACCGCCATATTGATGATGTAATTCTAGAATGGTTTTCTACGGTACAGTGGAACTCCGATATAGTGAATTTGGGCTATTTTATCCTGGGGACTTCGTGGTTGATAGTCTATTTTGCACAATTTGGGCAGTGCCACGAAACGTCTTTAAGAGAACGATCTAGTCCGCAATTCAATCGAGTAATATCTTTAGTGGCATAAATTGTGAATTTTAAACAGTTTTTCAAAACTAAAAAAAAAAAAAAAAAAGACTATCAGAAGATAAGTATAGATGTCAATAAGTATAGACTATCAGAAGATAAGTATAGATGTCAAAAAATAGACTATCAGAAGATAAGTTTAGATGCTCTGAATAAGTATATTGTGAGCTGCTACTTAGAGCATCAGATGACCGATGACAGATCCGTGGAGGCACGTTCCCGTAAAATTCAGAAGATAACTCATGATATCATCTATTAAGGTACACCACTCATGACATAATTAAATTAAATATTTGAAATTTAATATGTCCCATTTTGTTTGAATGTTGATATCAATAAAATGTCTCATTCTGCTTACATGATGTGTGATTTTAATTTTTGACATGTTAGACTATGTGATGTGAACACATCTAATTTCAAACTTAAGTAACTTATGTTTAATTCCAAAGTTATCTTTAAATGATTTTGAAAAATGTGATTTTTGTAGCTAAAATAACAAAAAGTTCACATAAATATGTAGTTAGAGAGTCTGAGTCTTTAGATTTATTACACTATGATATGTGAAGACATTAACAAGAAATGAAAAATAAAAGTGAAACACTTGACATGTTAAGGATCTTTGTAACTGAAATTAAAAATCAATTTAGTAGAAAGATTAAGAGGTTCCAAGTATGATTCTAGTTTGTTTAATGAGTTTTATAAATTGTCTGGAATTATACACGGAAGTAGCTGCACCATAATTGCTTGAAGTAAATGGTAAAGATGAAGAAAAAAAAAAAAAAAAGGAATAGAACTCTTAGTGAACTAGTTGTTGCTAGTATGATTAATTCTGGTGCTGTATCTCATTGGTGTGCGGAAAATATATTGCTTATTTTCTATGTTTTGAATCTGAAAATGACATTTGCACTATCATATGTCTCTATGGAGACGACTTACTCATATTTGATTCAAACATTCATGCTGTAAATATTGTGAAATCATTGCTGTGTAACAACTTTGATATGAAAGACCTCGAAGAAGCGAATGTAATCCTTGAAATCAAGATTACTAGGTCAAAAAATGGAACTTCTTTGGATCAGTCTCACTATGTTGAAATAATCCTAAATAAATATAAATACTTTGAATGTAAACCTGCTTGCACACCATATGATCTAAGTGTGAAACTTTTCAAGATTACTGGTGAAGGTGTTAAACAAACTTATTATATTAGACCCCAGGTGAAGGTGTTAAACATATGATCACTGGCAGTCTCATGTATGCCACTGATTATATTAGACCCCACATTGCCTACGTAGTGGGCCAATTGTGCTGGTTTACTAGTTGATCTAGCATGGAGCATTGGAACGCTATGGAAAGAGTCATGAGATACCTGAAACGGACCATGAGTCTCAGATTACATTATCAAATATTTCCTACAGTCCTTGAAGGAAACAATGGTTCTGATTGGAATATTTTAACAGATGACTCCAAAGCAACCACTATATTTTAGTATAGCTAGTGGTGTTGTATCTTGGAAATCGAAGAACAAACGATATTGGCTCAATCCACTATGGAGTTTGAAATGATAGCACTAGCTACTACTAGTGAAGAAGTGGGCAGATTGAGATGCTTGCTAGTTGAAATCCATGAATGGGAAAAACCTAAGACAATTGTGTTGATCCACTGCGATAGTATCACGGCTATTGCAAAGATTGAGAATCGTTATTACAACGGTAAGAGACAAAAATTTTGTCGTAAACACAACGATGTTAGAAAGTTACTTTCTAAAATAGTTGTTATAGTAGATCATGTACACATTGATGATGATTTAGCAGATCATTTGACGAAATGGTTAGCTAGAGAGCGAGTCATAAATACATCCAAAAGGATAGGACTAATGCCTATAGAGTCACTCATGATGGTAACCCGACCTAAAAGACTAGAGATCTCAAGAATTAGGTTCAATGGGTAATAATAAGTCGTGAAGTGATATGAGATGAACATGCTATTATAAATCTGAGAAGCATGATTCCTGAAGCGATGATATGATGAGGTAATAGAAACTCTTAATGAGATTTATACTCTATGTGGAGTGGAGTCCCTAGCTACAGGAGTACTCTTGACAGACTCACCTATGTGAATGTGGAAGTGGGGTCGCTTCCTATGGAATTTCGAAGCATATTTCCTAGAGTGTTCAATATACTGGGATACACATGCAGGACCATTAATCCACGAACTTTTGAGAATACACCCTATAAAAAGACTGGGTGTGTGTTTGATGTCAGAGATAGAGTTCAAGACTACGAGTCACTCTTGTTGAATCTGAATCTTACTTACTATTCAAATGTTCAAGTCAAGAGACACATTTTTTATGCACGATCTTATAAAAGCGTTTAACGCTATTTTAATTTTTTTTTTTAAATTCAAGTGGGGGATTGTTGGAACATAGAGTGTGTTATTGTGTGAATTTATAAATTTGTTGAAGTCGCACATTAGAAAGATTTTTTTTTTTTTAATTCAAGTGGAAATAATAATAATTATTTTTTTTTATATTCTAGTCCCATATTGAAAATAATTATTTTTTGAAGTCCCACATTGAAAAACTCTCATATCTTGAGTAGTTTTCAACTCTATAAATACTAAAGTTCCACATTGGATAGAAAACATATGTGAGTTTATTTCCATCACTATATAATGAGCTTCAAACTATTGTGCTTCTACTCAATCCACCTCTAGATCCGCCTTCTCATGTCAAGAAGACAAAACTTTTATCGACTACCCATTGGAGCGAGCACTTAAGGGATCACATCGACGATGAGGACAATATATCGTCTTAGTGGGATTCCAGATTCGAAGGTCCTCATATAGACTTCATTTGGTTTTTCTTGGGCAAGCCTTGGAAGCAAAATGTAAGTCCTTGCGGCAGGTGGTAACACAATACTGCCTTGATTTAAAGAACAAGGATGAAAAATTGGACGTTCGTTGAAGAGAAAATACACATTTGATTGGAAGGATTGGAATCTACAGAAGTTGAAGTCGTTCGACTCAAGAGAGACGTGGAAGACGAGAACAAGGCGTTTGCTGCTCACGAAGATGAATTGATAAAGGAAGTGAAGAGTCAAACAACAACGTTAGCAGAGAAGGAAGCCCTCCCCTTAGCTCTCAAACTCAATAATTGGAAGATCTGATGTTGGAAGTGCCGATTCAATATCAATCCGACTTTGTCACAGTTGTTTAACAACTTTTGACTTTGTAAAACTCAACATCTTTAAGGATGTTGTGAACGGGAAGTTGATAGCACTTGCCTCGCCTGAGTTAGGATCGGAGAAAGGGAAAACGTCTCCTGCTAAGGGTGATACCATAAATGGATATATTCTTGTCCTTAAGTTATTCTTAGGTTAGTTGGTATTATGTTTGCCTTTTCATGACCTTTGTTGAGGATTTGTGATCCCATTTTGTAATATTAACTATTTGGCTTCGGCTCTATGATATTTGTATCCATCTTATAACATATTAAGGTTTTAAGTTGATGTTTATGTTTATCAGGCCACTTGTTTTTTCCCCTAGAGCTTTTAGAGCTAAAATAAGTACTATATATTTTGTATTGTTTTAGTAAGTTGGGCTCGGTTTTTTTGGAGATGAATATACTCAATACAATAGAGAGTTTTTGTATTTTGGGAAAAAGAGAATAATAACTTTTTTTTGCGGATTTTTGGTGGAAGGCTAAACTCTAGGATTAATCTACTGTTTTTGGTTTCCATTAAAACTTTGAAGTTTATTTTTATAATGTTAATTTCACGTTGATGATTCTATTCCTTTTCTCAATTACATTGTTTTCTGATTACTTAATTCGAATGTCAATAGAGCTGATAATTTGGTTTGACAAATTTTGATTTCTAAATTAATAACTGTAGTTTTTCGAAGCTTGATCATTAACTATAATACATCAATTATTGTGATGTTTAATTCAGTCAACGAAACATAATTTACAAAGGGTTGATTTACACTTGTTTGATCAATTCTATAGTCAAATAGGAATGAAATCCCAATGAGAAATTGAATCCGTTTATAGAATTTGTGATAAGTCTGAAATTCTCGAACCAGTGGATTAGTTGATCCTTAAACTGTTCCAAACCTAAACTCAAAACCCCTCTTTATTTTTATTTTTATCGATTTTGAATTCGATTAATATTGTTAGAAGTCCTTGTGAGACGACTTGAGTTGTTGTCCTGAGCTACATTTTTATTACTTGTATTTGACCCGTGAGCGACATCGGATCAAGGGGCAACCACGATATCTTACAAGTGGTGCATCCACATCATAACTTTTCATTGATGGACAACCACGAGATCTTGCAAGTAGCGCATCCACTCATAACTTTACATCGAGGGGCAACCACGATATCTTCCAAGTAGCATCCACATCAAAACTTTTCATTGAGGGACAACCACAAGTCCACATCAAAACTTTTCATTGAGGGACAACCACAAGTCTTGCAGGTGGCGCACCAGAATTATTGTGAAATTCTTGCCGTATCCATAATTCAATAACCAGATAAAGTAGAAACAATAAACCAAATACAAACATATAACTGAACGAATAGGAAATGTCGTATTACTTTATCAATAATCCAAAATAAAAAATGCATGAAAGCTTTTTTGTTCCTGAAGGAAAGGATGACAAATGCAAAACAAGATATTCTTATTGTAAAAAATTGGACACCTAGATTATGCTTGTTATTTCAAAAAAAAAGGATGAAAAATTTAAAGCAAAAGGGCCACTTAAATCACAAACACATTGTGCAAACAGATCAGAACATTCTTCTCAAAATTTTAAAAAGGGAGAACGTTTTGGACACATATCATAACATTTTTCAGTAAGAAAATGTTTTTTTTTTTTTTTTTTGCTTAAAAATTGGACATGATGAATCGCAATGTTATTTTAAACAATCTAGTATAAAAGGAAAAACTAACCCTCAAAGACCTAATACCAAATGGGTACCTAAAAATTCTTTAACATCTTATACATGTTGGTTCTCAAAATATCAAGAAAAGACCATGGTACTTGGACAATGGTTGTTCAAGAAACATGACAGGAGATAAACAATGTTTTATGTTCTTCATTAAAAAATATGGAGGTTCAGTAACATTTGGAAACAATTATCAAGCAAAAATCAAAGGTAAAGATACCATAGGTAAGGAAAATTCTGGTAAAATTAATGATGTTCGATATGTTGATGGGTTGAAACATAATCTTCTAATCATTAGTCAACTTTGTGATAATGACTTTGAAGTTATATTTAAACCAAACATATGCGAAGCCAGAATGGCAAACTCTGGTGAGATTGTATTTTTTGAATCTAGAAAGAAAAATCTCTATATTTTTCTATATTGAAGAATTACTAGTTGAATCATGCTTCACGTCCATTAATAAAGACAAATAGATATGACATAAACGAACTGGACATGTGAGTATGAAAATAATTTCGGACAACCACAAGTCCACATCAAAACTTTTCATTGAGGGACAACCACAAGTCCACATCAAAACTTTTCATTGAGGGACAACCACAAGTCCACATCAAAACTTTTCATTGAGGGACAACCACAAGTCTTGCAGGTGGCGCACCAGAATTATTGTGAAATTCTTGCCGTATCCATAATTCAATAACCAGATAAAGTAGAAACAATAAACCAAATACAAACATATAACTGAACGAATAGGAAATGTCGTATTACTTTATCAATAATCCAAAATAAAAAATGCATGAAAGCTTTTTTGTTCCTGAAGGAAAGGATGACAAATGCAAAACAAGATATTCTTATTGTAAAAAATTGGACACCTAGATTATGCTTGTTATTTCAAAAAAAAAGGATGAAAAATTTAAAGCAAAAGGGCCACTTAAATCACAAACACATTGTGCAAACAGATCAGAACATTCTTCTCAAAATTTTAAAAAGGGAGAACGTTTTGGACACATATCATAACATTTTTCAGTAAGAAAATGTTTTTTTTTTTTTTTTTTGCTTAAAAATTGGACATGATGAATCGCAATGTTATTTTAAACAATCTAGTATAAAAGGAAAAACTAACCCTCAAAGACCTAATACCAAATGGGTACCTAAAAATTCTTTAACATCTTATACATGTTGGTTCTCAAAATATCAAGAAAAGACCATGGTACTTGGACAATGGTTGTTCAAGAAACATGACAGGAGATAAACAATGTTTTATGTTCTTCATTAAAAAATATGGAGGTTCAGTAACATTTGGAAACAATTATCAAGCAAAAATCAAAGGTAAAGATACCATAGGTAAGGAAAATTCTGGTAAAATTAATGATGTTCGATATGTTGATGGGTTGAAACATAATCTTCTAATCATTAGTCAACTTTGTGATAATGACTTTGAAGTTATATTTAAACCAAACATATGCGAAGCCAGAATGGCAAACTCTGGTGAGATTGTATTTTTTGAATCTAGAAAGAAAAATCTCTATATTTTTCTATATTGAAGAATTACTAGTTGAATCATGCTTCACGTCCATTAATAAAGACAAATAGATATGACATAAACGAACTGGACATGTGAGTATGAAAATAATTTCAAATTTATCAAAATTAGATATTGTTAGAGGAATTCCCAAAATAAATTTTGAAAAGGATAAAGTATATGAAGCTTGTGCAAAAGGAAAACAAGTTAAAAGTAGTTTTCATTCAAAAGATTTTATATGAACTAAAAAACCTTTTGAACTACTTCACATTGATCTCTTTGGTCCTATCAAAACCACTAGCCTAGGAGGTATGAAATATTACTTTTTTTATTGTTGATGATTTCTCTTGATACACGTGGGTATTGTTTTTAAAACAAAAGAATGATGCATTTTATGCTTTCATAAACTCTATGAGAATTGATCATGGAGAAGAATTCATAATTGCTTCTTTTAAAATATTATTTTAGTGAACTTGACATCTCTTATAATTTATCTTGTGCAAGAACTCCTCAACAAAATGGAGTTGTTGAACGAAAAAATAGAACATTACAAGAGATGGCAAGAAAAATCTTGGAAGAATCAAATGTTGAAAAATATTTATGGGCTGAAGCTATCAGTACTTCATGCTACATTTTGAATCGTGTATCCATAACGAAAATCATTGATAAAACACCATATGAAATATGGAAAAATAGAAAGCCAAATATTTCATATTTTTATATCTTTGGATGCTATTGTTACATTTTCAACAACAAAGAAAATATAGAAAAGTTTGATGCAAAGTCAGACAAGGCCATTTTTGTAGGATACTTACCCGATTCTAAAGCGTATCACATATTTAATTTAAGAACAAATATTGTTGAAATTAGTATGCATTTTTTATTTGTTGAATTTAATGATCTTGATATAAGTAAGATAAATGATGATGAAGAAGAAGAAGAACAATTTGAACAGCAACAACAGATTCTTCCTCAAGAAACTGAGATCGATAAACAATATTCATTTCAACCTTCTCCACGAAGTTGGAAAATCATAGGGGAACACCCGCAAAATCAAATTATAGGAAATACATCTAATAGAATCAGAACAAGAATGTCATTTAAAGATGACATCAACAACAACATGGCAATGATATCCCAAATAGAGCCAAAATCATTAAAAGATATAATTGATCAATCTTGGATAGAAGCAATGAAGGAAGAACTTCTTCAATTCGAAAAAAATGAAGTATGGACTCTCATCCCAAATCCACAAGATCAAACAATCATTGGAACATGATGGGTGTTCAAAAACAAGTTGGATGAAGAAGGTAAGGTTATAAGAAGGTATAGACTAATGATGAAACATTTTCTCCAGTTACAAGGTTAGAAGCTACCAGAATTCTTCTTGCATATCCATATCATAAACTCATTAAACTTTTTCAAATGGATGTCAAAAGTGCATTTTTGAATGGTTTCTTAAATGAGCAAGTATATGTCCATCAACCTCATGGTTTTGAAAATCAAAAGAAACCAAATCATGTTTTCAAACCTCATGATAAAAATGATTTATTGATCGTTCAACTATACGTTGACATCATCTTTGAATCAACAAATAAAAAAATGTGTAAGGATTTTTCAAATCTCATGCAAAGCGAATTTGAAATGAGCATGATTGATGAGCTGAGATATTTTCTTGGTTTATAAGTTAAACAACATGAAGACGAAATCTTTATATGTCAAGACAAATATATAAAAGATCTTTTAACAAAATATAAAATGAGTGAAGCCAAAATATTGTCAACCCCCATGCATCCATCCTACATTTTAGACAAAGATGAACAAGGAAAATCAATTTCTGAAAAAAGAATATGGAGGAATGATAGGATCATTACTCTACTTAACTGCAAGTAGACCATATATCATGTTTGCAGTAGGATTATGTGTTAGGTTTCAATCTTCACAAAAAGAATCTCATTTAACTGCTGTAAAAAGAATTTTTCATTATCTTGTTGGTACTATTGATCATGGCTTTTGGTATAACAAATGTTCTCATTTTGATCTTGTAGCCTACTGTGATGTAATTTATGCCAGATATAAGATTGAAAGAAAAAGTACAAGTGGTGCATGTCAGTTCCTAGGAGAAGCATTAATAAGTTGGTCATGCAGAAGGCAAAATACAATTGCTCTATCAACCAGTGAAGTTGAATATATCTCAGCAGCAAATTGTTGATCCTAAGTTCTATGGATTAAAGATCAACTTGAAGATTTTTCAGTAAGTTATTCTAATATTTCAATTTATTGTGATAATAGAAGTGTTATCAATCTCTCTAAAAATCTCATTCAGCACTCAAAGTCTAAACACATTGAAATAAAACATCATTTTATTAGGGCTCATGTGAACAAAAAAGAAATTGAATTAATCTTTGTTGATAAAACCACAATTATAATAACATTAGAGTAAATAATACACAATAATACATATTTAATTAATAAAAAAAACATATTATTCTCTTTAGTTGTTATGATGTAGAGAGAAGAAGACAAAACTTTGAGTTTAAAACAGAAGCATGAAGACAATATTATGCAGGATCATAGACATATATAGAGAGATAAATATTAGCTCATGCAAAACCTGCTTTATTTCTCAAATATAAATAGAGAATTAACACACTTAGATATATTCTTTTTTAGAAGAAAAAAAAACGTAAATGGATCACATGTCTAGAATAACTCAGATTCTGAGCAAAAAAATTAAGCATTAAACAGGAAATTCATAGGGAAGTACAAAGACAAGTAGAAAAGCAACCAGACAACTTATAAAATTCTATAAATACATCTTCATTTATCTTTTAAAAGGGATCTAAGATTGACACTAACAAAAAAAAAAGATATTGAAAAAGAGTAATTCGTTAAGTTTGAAGCTATGAAGTATTTATACTCCTTAGACATCACTTCGGATCAGTGTCAATCGTTCCTAGAGGTTTGACGAACACATGCAATGATCCAAGTTGAATCTGAACTGAAAAATTGCATTATTTCGTAGTTGTATTCGGCTACAGCAGAAGTGTAGTCGAATACACCTCTTTGTTACATTCAATGTTGTATTCGAATACACCATGTTGTAGTCGAATACAAATGTGCAGTTTTAGCTACTGACTTAGCCCTTGTATTCGAATACACTATCTCGTAGTCGAATACAAAAGTAAAGTTTTAGCTACTTGCTTAGCAATTGTATTCGAATACAAATATTTAGTTTTAGCTACTAACTTGAGTCTGTATTCGGCTACAACATGTTGTATTCGAATACAACATTGATTTTTGTCAAAAACTTGATTTTCAAACATTGTTCGTGCATTTTGACACTTGGAAATTTCTTTTGATGCATATGCTAAAATGAAAAATTCTCATGTGCATTTTAAATATATTAATATTAGATTGCATCATGTACCTTACATTATAAGACTTCAAGCATATTTGATTGTTGACTTCTTTTTGAGCTTGCAACTTGATCACTTTCCTTGGTCTTTGTCTTCATAAAAAACATAAGTATTTTACAAATACATTCCTTGACAAACTAAACTAAAGATTCCTCAATCCAAATCTCCTTCCACACTCTCTCAATTTCTAGCTTCCCGAAAACTGGAAAACCCTAAAAAAGCTAGTCAAAAAAATCCAAACCCAGAACGTTCTCCTTCCAAACAATCTTCTATCAAACCACCTTCTTCAAAAATTCTCATTCCTCCACTTATTCTATCCAAACTACAACAAGTCTTCAATGATAAATGGGATCAAAGACCAATAGACATTTGTTGAGTTTCATGTTTGAAAACCACCAATATGAAGGCACGTTCATCAAGCATCATATTGATGCTCTTGGATAGACTAATTTCCCTCAAACCTCGGACTCTTTTTATCTTGATTTTAATCAAGGCGTTTTATTGCAAAGCTCAAGCCTTTACAGATAAATCTCTCATTGTTTCAAAACTGAAAGGCATTGAAATACGCTTGACTCCTTGTGTTCTTGATGGAATACTACACCATCAACCTGAAGGTCCCACATTTTTGAAAAAAAATGGTATTTAGATCTAAACATTACCAAAGAGGAAGTGTTTCAAGAACTGTTCATTGTTGGGTCCACAAATTTCTTTTCAGCAGATCTCAAACTTCTTCCAAAGATTTTCAATAGCATTAGTCAACATTCAATACTACTCCACTGTGGTAGTCATGAATATGTTTCTCTGATGACATAATCATCCTGCATTAAAATATCCAATGAAACAAGTTTATCTATCACACCATCTCCTAAAACTACCTTCACTCCACCAACTATTAAACACAAAAGATATGCCCACCACTGTACAGTCCAACCAAATGTTGAACATCCCATCAATCAAGAACGTTCTTGTAAGACCCATTATCATTTGTCTAGAATATGATAATTTGGCCCATACACCTTAATAAAACAAAGGTAATTAACAATAAATAATAAATTAGAATCACCATCATAACTGAAAACTACATTCATAAATATGGTTTAAACTTGTTTAGTAGATTCATAAAATATTACATCTTGAAAACAACTACGATTGACTGATTACATCATAAAACAAAATATTAAATTCTAATTCCACGAGTTTGGAACTGATCTTCTGATGCTGATTTCATGTCTCATGTTCCTCCATTTGCTAAATAAAAATAATAATAATAATAATAATTGGGGTGAGATAAAATATCTCATTGAGCTCTAAAAATAAAATGGTAAAACAATCTCAAGGAATTTCTTTCATAAAAGTGCATAAAACGTAAAAAAATATTTATACATGTCTATATATATGTTGTGAAAAACATATGCATGACCTCAAATCTTTTCCTTTGGAATAAGGAAAAGTCGCCCAATATCTTAATGTGGGTCACTAAGATAATTGAGTCCTGATTGGTAAAGGTGGTCTGGCCAAACCCCAATCAGCGTCCTGATTGTTCTCCTTTACCTGTTATTCCATGCCTGAAATAACCTAAATGTCCCACCGTGAATAAGGCCATGCATGCTCTGATCAATGATATTGTACAAAACTTACATGTTTTGTATGAAATGCACTTATTATATCATATATAATATGCATCATTCATCCACAACAATTATCAATAAATTAGGCGGTATGCTTAAACTCATAATAATTTAATCTTAAGTCCTTAATTCAAAACGTAAATCCATAGTCAGAAAATAAAAACAATATTGGAGTCATGAAAATAGTAACAACTTCATAACAATTAATAACTCAAACATAATAAAAGTTATATATATTCATATATAAATAATGAAGCCATTCAAATTTCTTAAGAATTTTATTCATTCTTGCAAATCACACAGTAGAATATTTTCAGCACAATGGTCACTAATAATTATTGATGAGGGGTCAAATTACTTTAGAAAATTCCAAAAATTTCCTTCAAAGCTAACTCAATTAAGAACATAATGCAATTGATCTCATCTCAAAATTGGAAACCTATAATTTAGGAAAAATCACGCACTAAGACTAATTTACACACGCTGCAGAAAGTCTCCATCACAAAAGTCTTTAATAATTATTGAAAAAATGGTCGAATGAAAATAGAAAATTTTGAAACTTTTACTGAAAGTAGGTAACTCACCTATAAACACAACATAGTTGGTCTCATCTCAAAATTCGAAATCAATAATTCATGAAAAATCTGATTCTAAGACTTGCTTACATAGTTTTGTTTTTATTTAGAAAACCAAACTTAAATACAACAATTCTCCTGCAATAGTTCTCGCAGTATTTTCATCAAAACACCTCTCATGCATTGAATATTTGGCATAAAAATAGAATTTTCTCTCCACTAGTAAATAAAACCATATATTTTAAATGTATGCACCTAAAATCATCATTCTAACCGAAATTAAGGTAACATAACACAATTTCACAAACACATATCAGGCAACAACAGCAGTAACGAGCATAAATCGTGCTCGACAACCATAATCACCTTAAATATAGCAATACACATATAATTAAAATTTTCATAATACATAATTCATTCACAAACATCACAATCATAAACAACAGCATACGTTCTAACTTATTTTCAACAACTTCAGAAAATGAAATCCCTAATCATAACAACAACAAAAACCCTTTGATAAAAAGAACTCACTGTTGGTGATAAAGGAGAAGACAATATTCCGATTAAATTGGTCGTTGAACTCCCCTTTTGCCTGAATTTCCCATTTGACTCTTCTTCATTTGTTGGTTAGTATCCTCTGCTGCTTTGATTGAAACCGATTAGTAGTTACAAATTGAGACATGCAAGGTTTAAAAATGGGTTTAAAGAGCTTTGCCAAGCTTTTGTTTGATTCATTAAAACAAATGAAGGAAAATGAGAGGTTGAAGATTGGGAGGATGGGAGGATAGATGCTCAGGTAACGAAGAAGAAAAAGGAACGGGAATGTGGGTTTCTGAAAGTGGTAGAGAGATATTGGAGGGATAGTGTGAAAATTATGCCATTGCCCTTCTTTTATCCAAATATTACAATAATGCCTTTTTTTTTAATGTATAAACTAATTATTTACTTTTTAAATTAACAGTTTTAATAATTAACAGGTTGTTACAATTCTCATCCTCAACAAAACATTCCCCTTTCTCCTACTATTCCATAAAATTTTAATTTGTTACTTGATCAAGTAACCACTATAGTTCCTCCCTTTCACAATTTCAAAAGTCCCACACTCCAAAGCTATCATTGTCCTCAACTTCAAGTTCAATAAAACTCTCTTATGTCACCAGCTTTCGTTTCACCCCAAAAAAACAACTCTTCCATTTTTGGAATCAGTCAATATATTTCCCATATTTAGACATTCATAGTCCATCAATACCTCACAACAACGCTTCATCAGGATCCCTTCCTACAATTAACACATCGTTTGCCACTATATCATCATTTTGCACCAATACAACACATTCTCAGAGTAATCTTCCATCTACTCCCATCAAAGATGACTAGCACCCCTCCAAAAGATCAAAGATTGAGAAGGAAACATCCAAAACGTATAAGGACATTCATAAAATCTTTGTTGCTTTTTAATCAATCATTGCTTGACAAACTCATTAGGATAAAGAGCATGCAATTTTGAGGGATTGGATGGCTACCTAGGTTCCAAAGATAGGTCTTGAACCCCCTATTCCTAATCCTCCACTCACTTTTCCAAAAATTCTGCAACCATCTTTGTCTGCGTCCTCAGATGGATCCTCACCGTCTCTGTCTTTCTGAGTTATTTGCATATATTCTCCTATTCCTTTTTGCTTTGACAAAAGGGGAGAATTAATTCTTATATTTGAAGTATTTCAGAAGTGTTTTGTATGATATATTTCTATATTTTTTGAACCATTTGTATGACTCAACATTATTAATTATTAATGAAAATTATTTGTTGGTTCAAAAGATTAACACATTTTGAGGGGGAGTTTTTAACTAAAAGCTTTATATGATTATTATTAGAATAAAAATTAAAATCTAAATTAACATGTTTGTCATCATCAAAAAGGGGGAGATTGTTGAGACAAAATCCCATATTCATGTTTTGATGATAATCAAACAAAAGTTAAATAAGAATTCTAATTATGATTCTAAGTGTTTTGTTGTTTAACATGTGTGTTTGAGTGTGTTAATCAAAGATAGGTACTAAGCATGTCAAGCAAGATCATATTAAAAAGTAGCAAATACATTCAACTAAATGAAGAACATTCTTGACAGAATTATGTAAGACGAAGAACGTTCTTCACAGTTCCAAGATAACTAGAATGTTTAGATTCTTAATGAAAAGAGTAGTTCTAGTATTTGCAATCTGTTTCCAGAATTTCACCAGAAATATACAAGGATCATATTAGTAAAAACAATCACTCCCAAGAACCAAGGCAAAAGTTGTGCTTCATAATCTATCAAGCAAGATCATTCTCCAAATTTGAGCAAGAATCAAGTACGAATTTAGCAAATTCGATTGGACACTTCAGTTGTACCTCTGAGCAGCCTACACACGTGATAAAAAGCAGGGAATCACTTCAAGATAGCTGTCAAAGAAGCTTAATCCTCAATACCCCCTCAAAGTAGAAACGAAGGTCATTCTTGCTTTGCAAGAATTCCTACTTTAATGTCGAGCTTATCCATTAATAGACACATGACAACTGGACCATCTTTAACATACAAATGAGTTTTCATAAACTTTCTTGAAGCCTATAAATGAAGCCTCAAGATGAAGGATAAGGCAGAGCTTCAAGTGCAAAACAATACATTATTCATACAATCATATTCGAAATCTCTTAAGCCTATCAATCATCTCAAAAGGTTCAATTCTATTCACATCTAGATATCATAATTATTTGTACTGAGTCCTAAGCCAAGAATCTAAACTCAAACAAGATTTGAGCATACTTAGATTCTACCAACTTCTTTAAATCATTACTTGGTAACTCAAAGCTATTGTGTTGAAATAATTTGAGTAAATTGTAAAAATCTTCTCCAAAGATTGAAAGGTAACCTATGGAAATCCTTTATAGGTTGAAAGATAATACATTGTAACATATCAAGATTGATCTATAAAATATGTGTAAAAACCAAGAATAATCTTGCTTTGAACACTTAGTGGAAAATCTCACAATTGTGAGTACTAGACGTAACCAATTTTGGGTGAACCAAGATATATCTATGTGTGATATATATTCTCTTATCTCTATTTACTTTTAATCTTCTGATCCTATATTATATAGATAAGTTAAAATTATGTGTTTACACTAACCAAAAATGTTTCGCGTTTATAACCAAGATCATTCTTGAGTTAGATACTTTGAGTTTTACAAGGAATTTTTAAAAAGGGACAGTTACAATTAAAATCCATTCCTTGTAATTGACATTGTTACTTCATATTTTGCTTTGGAGATTGACTTGGTTGATTTTGAAGGGGTGGATTTTTATTTTGAAGGTGAAATTTTTGAAGTGGATTTTGTTGGTGAAGTGGATTATTGAGATGGTTTAGAAGAACGTTATAAAGATTGTGGTGGAACTTTTGTTGGTGAGCTTGATTCAGAATCCTCGTCAAAGATAGTGTAGATGGTGGTATCAATTAGCAGACATATTTACAAAGACTCTTGTTGAAGAAAACTTTAACTCAATCAAAGAACGATTAAAAATCAATAAAAAAAATCCCACTCAAAATCGTTAAAAATAAAACCAGTATATTCTCGTCATAACAGAGAAAGTTCTTTTTTTGAGTCTGTTTGCAACAAGCAACTCAAGAACATTCTTTGTTTTCATCATGAAGAGAAATTCAAAATCAGTTTTTGAAGTTGTACCATCTGCTACTCTCCAAAAGGTAACAGCTATCCATGCTATTTGTAACATCCTATTTTTTTTTTTTTATTTATTTATTTTTATTTCAAACAAAATATATAATTTCCCATGTAATTCCAAACAAACAAACAAATAATCCATTGTTAAATTAAAATCCATCAATATCTCAATTAGATACGTAATACTCAAATTGTAAGGTTCAGAAATGTAGTAATAAAATGAGAATTGACATAGACTAGAGTTCAACATAAATAAATTTCCTAAAGCTGATCACTACTACTCCTAGAATTAAATGATATGTTCCATCTATTCTTCTGAAACTTTCTCGATTGTACAAGTAGATTAGGAATATCATATGTCCAAAAGTAAGGGTCATCTCCAAAATTCTTACCAATAAATAATAAATAAATAAATAAATAAAACAGTACAATACCCACATAATTAATGGCATTATTCCATTCAAATTGCCACATATACGGTAACAATTAAAGGTAACAGAACAATATTTACGTAACTAATAACATTAGTTCATCCAAAACAACAACCAGGAGGTACACTGAAAAGACAAATATGTTATTATGATATCTGTATAAATAATAATAATCGTTACTCCATACAAACAACCTTACAATGGAATACCATGATATCTACATCATTAATAACATTAATTCACTCAAACAATTAAGAATTAAGAGGTACAGTAATAAAAACAAGTACAATATCACATATTAATTCACCCCAAACTAACAACAGGTACCTTCATGAGCATAATATCCACATCATTCATTATTAACATTGCCTCATCCAAACGAACAAATACAATCGTATGCAGATTTATCAGTATAATATATACCTCGTTAATAACATTATTTCAACCAATTATCAGGAGACACAATGTATCATTTATCTTTATAAAACATTAATCACACTTAATTCAATGCATACTCAAACACACCTTATGCCTTAATCTATATGTCAATGTAATGATTCCAGAATATCGTCTCCCCCGCAAGGGCTTTTGTGGGCCATTCCAAGCAACACCACTAACTCGAGCTTCGTGGGTCCTTCCAAGCAACACCACTAACTCTAAATCCCCGCAAAGATATGTGGGCTCCAACAAATTATGGACGCACCACCACACGACTATGAATGAATGCATGAATATGAATGCATGAATGCGGACACTTTAATAAATCATTAATATAATGTGATGCTAACTTATTAATGGCATTTCACATATAACATTTATCATTCACACCTTGAATATGTTCAATACAACCATTATAACAACATATCACATAATATTTTATTTTTCATACTTTGAATATGTTCAACATAACCATAATTATAACATGTCACACCATATTTATTTTCCAAATTTTGATAAAAGCAATTCAACATAGTATATATTCAATCTCACAATTCTAAAATAATTACAATCACACATTCCAAAATAAATGCAATCATACATTCCAAAATAAATCCAATCATACATTCCAAAATAAATTCAATCATACTTATAAATATATAATTGAAGTGATGCCCTTATCGATATGAGTGTCGTGATTAAATTCTCGCGCAACGGTCTTTTTGCTCCAATTGCACACTTGATGAGATGAATTACCAACTCCTTCTTGAATTCCTTCCTTTTCTATCTTAAACTCTTTTTGCTATATTGCACATCGTTTTTTTTAATGGAAGACGCCCATTTTGTTTTGTTTTCCTTTTTTTATGAGGAACTTTAAGCCTTGGGAACGTTAAGGCAGGAGTGGGGAACGCTAGACTAGCAGTGGTAACGTTAAGCCAAAAGTGGGGAACATTAAGACAGCAGTGGAGAACGTTAGACTAGCAGTGGAACGTTAAGCCAAAACTGGGGAACGTGACATTTCCAAACATTTTTTAACGGTTGCTTTTATTATTTTTATTATTACTATTATTATTATTATTATTATTATTATTATTATTATTATTATTATTATTATTATTATTATTATTATTATTAATGAAGATGATGTAAGACCATGATAAACATAAATATACCATAATGAAATAAAGTAAAATATAATACTTAGACTTTTATGTGAAAATAATTATAAATCGTCTAACTTAGGTGTTAATAAAAAACCAGTTTGAAAAACTAATTGAAAGTAACAAGAATTCATAAAGTTGTTCATGATTAAAACTTACAATTTCTTTCAGAGAATGAGGGAATTGCAAGGGAACGATTAGCAAACTCTTTTTATTTTTGTTTTTCGAATGCCTTACATAATGAAGTACCACTTCCTTTTATAATGGAAGGATAGGTCTTAGATTACAATAATGTCCTTGCACTAATTTACATTGATGCCCTTACATAATTCAAATAGCATTAATAATTCAACTACCTTTATTAAAGAGAATAGTAAAAGCTTAATAATACATTGCAAAAGTCAAAAGTAAACATAATGTTGTCTGCCTTCATAATGACATCAAGATAATGGGTTATCTTTTGTCAAAAGTAGCCATCATG
>NC_021162.2:1591342-1592707 GCF_000331145.2 Cicer arietinum
TGGATTAAATTTGTTCCACCATTTAATTTTAATAACTCTGAATACCCAATTAATATTAGAATCAGGAATTGATAATTCTTTTCTATACGTCCACGAAGTAATCCATGAAATACCAAAGCTTGCGTGAAACATTAATATCTTCATGTGATCCGGAAAATTGGTTTCTTTAATAAATTCTTGGAATGCTGATTCCGCAAATTCTGGGTAAATTTCGGGCTCAAGTCCCCATTCATTGAACCATTTAATAAACCATAATGGGAATTGTAACAAGATGTATTTTTTAAACCAAATGAACCAAGAATGTTCAAAGGGTTCTTGTAATAGCACGTTTGTCCATGCTTCCATATAATCATAATAAGAATATTCCTGAGGACTAAATCTTCTGGAAAATTTCTTTAATGCTGAAGGGTGATCTTTACAATCTGTTGGTGATAATACCTTTAATATTTTAAATTTTGAAAAAATAATTTTCTGTTTATCGACCTTGTCGTATGTATGAGTTATTTCAATTGAATTAGTATCAACTAAAACAAACTCATAGAATAATCTTGTTTTTTCCGGGGTGGCTGGTAGATAATGAAATCTGTGAGGGTAGTAATGAGAAACAATCTGAAGTAATGATTTATTTAATGAATATTCAGGTTCTACAAGAAAAAATATTTTCTTGTAATCTTTTTCTACAAATGGACAATTTAGGTTATTAGGGGGCGTGTAATAGGTAATTTTTCTGGTTTTAGTGTTGTAGTATTTAATTGGGACGGTGTGTTTAAGGCAAATTGTAATGGTGTGATTAATTGGGATTGGATTGCGGGTCTTATGGTTTTTGGTTGTATGGAGGTTGTTGGGTAAAAAGATGGTAATGCTAATGGGGTAAACCTGTTTTGGTTTGGTGATTGGGAGGAAGAAGAGGGGGTTTGTAATACCTGTTTCATTGTGGGTGTTTTTGTAATTTTTTCTTCGGTAATTGGGGTTCCATACTTATCTTTATGACTCATTGTGCTTTCCCTGTAAAAATTCTCTTGTAAGAAAATCTGGTAATGAGTTTTTCTCTCCTTTAATATGTTCTATTTCGAAATCAAAACAAGAAAGTAAAGATTGCCATCTGGCAAAAATATATTTAGAAACCAGGTTTTTAACATCCTTTTGTAAAACATCTTTTGCTACTTTGCAATCAGTTTTTAATAAAAATTTCTTTCAAAATAAGTCATCTTGGAATTTTGTAATGCATAAAACAATTGCCAAAATTTCTTTTTTAACAGTACTATATTTTAGTTGGGCTGTGTTCCAGATTCCAGAGTAATATCTCACTACTTGCTCTTTTGGGTTTCCTGGTAATTTTTGTTTTAACACTCCTCCATATCCTAA
>NC_021162.2:1592970-1595350 GCF_000331145.2 Cicer arietinum
CATTCGTAATGTCCAAAGGGTACTACAAAGGTTGTTTTATATTTATCTTCTTCTTTTATTTGTATTTGGTAATATCCTGATTTCATATCAAATTTAGAGAATAACGATGAACTATGTAATCTACTTACTAAATCTTTTTTATTGGGTATTGGATATCTAATCCATTGTAATACTTTATTTAATGGTTTATAATTTATAACTAATCTGGGCGCTCCACTTTCTAATTCTGCTGAGTTCATTACATAGAACCCTGCACAACTCTAGGGAGACTTACTGGGTCTTATTAATCCTTTATCTAAGTATTCTTGTATTTCCTTTTTAGAATATTCTAGGTATTGTTGATTCATTTGTATTGGTCTTGCCTTAGTGGGAATGTTTCTTTCATTAAAACTGGGTTCATACGGAAGTGAGACCACGTGCTTCTTTCTAGTCCAGAAAGCATTGGGATGATCTGCACAAATTTCTTTTTCAAATTTATCTTGTAATTCTTTTATTTTATTTTGTATAATTTTATTTTGTAATTGTTCTTCTATTCTTTTATAATGAATCTCTTTGCTTATCATTCCTATTTGTTTCTTCTTTTGAGAGATTAAATTAAGGCTTGATGTTGATGCTTCTTGTAACATATTTAATTCTTTAATTTTGGGTTTTTGAACAAATTCAAATTTTATTGTCTTTCCTAATGCGTTTGTAGTAAGACATTCATGTGATACTGTGAATGGGTATATTAATGCTAAAAAAAGGGTTTCCTATAATTACACTTTCTCTAATATCTTTTACTAATAAAAATGAAGTATGATAGCAAATTCCATTTTTACATACCTTTGCATCAGGTAATTTATAAGTAACACCTAATCTAGAACCATTGGCTCCACTTAATCTTTCTAGGGTTTTTCCGTAATATTTAGTGGGTATTAACCCTTCTAGGATACAATTAGAGTCTGCGCCCGAATCGAATAATGCAATAAACTCAAATTTTTGATTTTTAATAATTATAGTTATTGGGCAGTACCATTTGTGTACAATTAATTTATTTAACAAAAATAAATAAGGCTCTTTTTCTTTTATATCATTATTATTACTTTCTAACTTTTGTTGTTCTAATATACCTTTTCCTTTTAATTCTAAATACTTAACATCTAATTATAAATCCTTTTGCTTTAATAATTGAATTTCTTGTTTTATAGAAGTAATTTCATTCTGCAAGTCCTTGATATTAATTGGTTGGGTAGGGTTTAAATCTATTGATTATTTCTTTAAATTCTACTTTATGAACTATTTCCTTTTCTATTTGTTCTTTTTCTATCATTTCTTGTATCTGAATCATAAATTCTTCCTTTTGATCTGAATTAGGCATTTTTCTTAATATTTCTATAAGAGTACTAGCTTGATCTGTAGTAATCATATTAATTCCCTTAATATGATCATTACAGTTACATAATTCTGGACCTAAACAACAATTTTCTTCTGAACTTTCTTCAGATTCTGATTTTTCTGATATATTATTAACATATTCTTCTTCGTAAGATGATTCTTCCGAAGAACTAGAGGATTCATCAATCAACATAATTCCTTCTAAAATATTAATAAGATTCTCCTTTAGTTCTTTTTGTATTTCTAATTTACTAATTTCATTAATTTTTTGTTTTACTTTACAATTTTTTGCATAATGTCCTAGTCTTCCACATTTAAAACATTTAATTTCTTGTTTATTAAAGACTTTTTTTATTAGTTCTTTTAATTTTTTGTGTTTTCTTTATTGGTTCTTTTGGGGTGTAATTATTATTATAATTTTTCTTTTTCTTATAATGTCTAAATGTTTGTTTTGGATATCTTTTCTTCATGTTTTTACTGGGAGCTCTAATTGTCTCTATTCCGAATTGTTCACAAAATGATCCTAATTCTTTTCTACTTTGCACTGCTTCTGATCTAATCTTATTCTGTATTTTAAAATCTGTGCATATTCCTATTCCGGTTTCTACTACGTAATTTGATATTTGTCCTAGGGTTAATGTTCCATAAGGAATTACTCCATTAAATTTTGATTTAATGTTCATTTTAACTTTCTCACTAAATAATGTAGGTAATCTCGCTAAAAATCTCTCTTTCCAATAATCCGCGTTTCCATCTGGTCTCATATATAATTTTGACATAAACATGTCTTTGTACCATCTATAATCAGACATGGACGGGCAATGAAGATTAACTAATTGTTCAGCAGCCCTTTCTTGTAATTGTAATGGGTCTCCTACAAAGGCTTTTGTGATAGCATATAAAAGAGTATTTACTGAATCTTCTTCTATTGGTATTCCATTATTATCTACTTTAACTGCTGTTAATATCATAGTTTTTTCTTCTTCAGTAACTATATTATCCCACC
>NC_021162.2:1595998-1603881 GCF_000331145.2 Cicer arietinum
TTTTCTTTTATCTGTATTAT
Organism: Cicer arietinum; assembly: GCF_000331145.2. Taxonomy (NCBI): domain Eukaryota; kingdom Viridiplantae; phylum Streptophyta; class Magnoliopsida; order Fabales; family Fabaceae; genus Cicer; species Cicer arietinum. The sequence goes on from NC_021162.2 coordinate 1,596,019, forward strand.
AATCTGCTTCAAAATCTTCTCTTAACCAAACTTTGTCTACTTCAAATTCTTCTTCTAATTCAATTACTCCTAATACTTGAGATGCTGTAGGTGACATTTCTGGTGACTCTGATCCTTGACAATCTGGGCAAGGTTCATATAATGGTTGAGGTATTGAGGGTACAAAATCCACTCCTGTTAAGTTAATATTAATGGTAGATGTTGAATCTACTGATTTTCTAGAACTTGTTTTAGACAAATATTTTAATGATTTGTTAGTTATAATAGACTGACTTCGATTCATTCTAATTCTTATGTTGTCATCTTCTTCTAAAATAAATTGTCTAGGTTTTCTGGACTCTATTCTAGGTGTTGGCATAACTTCCTTTAATACTCATTCTTCTGGTAGTTTAGCAATAATATCAGAAACCTTTAGTTTTTTGGGGGTTGTAATATTAGAACGTTTTAGATTTGCTTCAATAATTACAATTTCATTTCTAGGTGTACTTCTTAATGCTTTAAAATTATAATTTATATTTGAAACTTTATATTTAATTCTGTAACATATATCGATATTAGCTACTCCTTCATAAAATAAATCATCCGTACATTGAATATTAATAACTAAAGATCTTTTAGTAAAACTGTTTTCTAAGTTCATTGAATAATTTGGATAACAATTAAAATAAACAGGACCATCATTTAAATTCGATTCTAATATAGCAATAATAGATTCATTAAATTTTTTAATTCTATTATCACGTAAAACTAATAATATGGGAGTATTTAGTCCTAACTTATGTAATGGTTTAACGGCAACTTGTATTAATCCTAAGTGAATATAATGAAATCCTTGTTTGATATGATTATCAATTATTTCTTCATTTAATAAATTAATAGTTTCATGATGTTCAACTATTGATTTGGAAGATTCTAAGGTATGACTAATTTCTTGAGATCTAAATTTGTCAAACGTACTAGTTTTATATATTTCTTTATATTTAATGTCAGGCATGTTCCAATTTTGTAATTTATTTTCTATTTCTGCTATTTGTAATTCTTTGTTTTGATAATTGTCTTGGTCATTTCTATTTTCTAATTCCTCTATAGATAATGAAGTAGAAGGTATCATGGTTTTATCTCTTCTTCTGGATCCTAGTTCGCTCAAGGTTCTAAAGAATTGGGCCATATTTCTATAGTTTAAACTTAAGGTTTCAAAATCTTTCTCTTCTCACGGGACCACTGATATATCTATTCTGGGAACACCTACCTCTCACTTAGGCTTTACGGCTTACCAACAGAATCAACCACAGCTGACCAACGTTTAGATGATAAAGATTTTAAAAACATAAATTTAAAATATAAGAAAAATAACTCAATTCTTCAGAGTCCTTTAACAAGGCTCTGATACCATAATGAAGATGATTTAAGACCATGATAAACATAAATATACCATAATGAAATAAAGTAAAATATAATACTTAGACTTTTATGTGAAAATAATAATAAATCGTCTAATTTATGTGTTAATAAAAAACCAGTTTGAAAAACTAATTGAAAGTAACAAGAACTACTTTCACCAAAGGAATTTCTATGTTGCGAAGCAACTTGACTTTTCTATCTTCAATTCTTGCCGGAGGTACTTCAAAAGATAAATCCTCCTTCAACTGCACTACATCCGACTCAATGACATGTGATGGATTAGGGACATACTTCTGTAGCTGAGAAACATGGAACACATCATGAATGTGGGAAATAATAGGTGGTAACGCATTTTTATATGCTACAAGTCCGATTCTTTTGAGGATTTGGTAAGGTCCAATGAACTTTGGTGTGAGTTTCTTTGACTTGATAGCCCTACCAACTCCTGTAGTAGGTGTCACACGAAGGAACACATGTTCGCCTTCTTCAAATTCTAAGGGCCTACGACGTGTGTCAGCATAACTTTTTTGGCGACTTTGGGAAGTCCTCATCCTTTCTCTAATTTTCTTGATATTTTCTGTGGTCTGCTGCACCATTTCAGGCCCCACTATGGTACTCTCACCATCATGATACCAACAAAGTGGTGTCTGACTTTTCCGTCCATAAAGAGCTTCGTATGGTGCCATCCCAATGCTTGCATGAAAACTATTATTGTAAGTGAATTCTACTAACGGTAAATATTCATCCCATCTTCCGCGATCGTCTAAGGCGCATGCTCTTAGAAGATCCTCTAAAGTTTGATTAGTTCTCTCTGTCAATCCGTCGGTCTGCGGGTGATAAGCAGAACTTAATCTCAATTTCGTCCCTAATGCTTCATGTAAGGCTCCCCAAAAGTGCGAGGTAAACTTTGGATCCCGATCTGAGACGATACTGGAAGGAACTCCATGAAGTCTCGCAATCTCTGTGATGTAGATCTCTGTCAATTTAGTCACATTATGGGTGGTCCTCACAAGTAGGAAATGAGCTTACTTAGTTAGACGATCGATTATCACCCAAATCGAATCATTCTTCCTCTGCGTCTTGGGCAATCCTATAATGAAATCCATGAAAATACTATCCCACTTCCACTTAGGCATGTCTAAGGGCTGCAACATTCCTGCGGGTCTCTGATGTTTCTGGCATGTCAGGCAAGCTGTCACAAACTCGACCACCCGTTTCTTCATTCCAGGCCACCAATAGTTTTGCTTCAAATCTTGGTACATCTTGGTCACCCCTGGATGAAAACTCAGTTTACTCTTGTGTGCCTCCTCAAGAATAATCTCTTTTATCCTGTCCACTGTCGGGATGCAAATGCGCCCGTTGCAGTGCATAATATTGTCTGGCCCCACTTTGAATTCTGGTGTCTTCCCTTGCACAATCAAGTGTCTCTTCTGTTGAAGTAGTTCGTCGTCGAATTGATGTTTCTGAATGTCCTCAATTATCCCATTAGAGATGGTTATCATGCTAAATTTTAATTCTCCTGGTGCGAACTCCATTAAAGTTAAGATCACGAAACTTCTCTAGTAATTCTTGTTCTTTTACCATCAAGGATGATACAAGTATATTTTGTCTACTTAAGGCATCTGCAACTACGTTGGCATTTCCCGGGTGGTATTGCAATCTAAAGTCGTAATCCTTCAAGGTTTCCGTTCACCTTATTTGCCTCATATTGAGCTCTTTTTGATCGAACAGGTATTGCAAGCTTTTATGGTCACTAAAAATTGTAAATGTACTTCCATATAAGTGGTGTCTCCAAATTTTTAGGGAAAACATTATTGCAGCCAGTTCCAAATCATGTGTGGGATAGTTCCTTTGATGTATTTTTAGTTGTCGTGACGCATAGGCTACTGCCTTCTTATTTTGCATGAGGACACTTCCCATTCCTTGATGAGAGGCATCACAATAAACTTCGTAGGGTTCATCTGGTTGTGGCAAAGTTAGTACCGGAGAGGTCGTCAAACGTTCCTTTAATAGTTTAAAACTCACCTCACACTCTTCTGTCCACCCAAATGGTTGATCCTTTCTTGTAAGTTGGGTCAGTGGAGATAAAATCTTACCAAAACCTTCAATAAATCTTCGGTAATAGCCGGCTAATCCAAGAAAGCTTTTAATGTCTGTAACAGTCCTTGGCCACTTCGAATCTACAACGGCCTTTACCTTGCCTGGGTCGACAGCAATTCCTTCATTCGAGATCACATGTCCTAGAAAATTAACTTCCTCCAACCAAAATTCACACTTCGCTTGGTTGGCATACAATTGTTTCTCTCGCAACACTGATAGAACTTGTCGTAATTGCTCCTCATGCTCCTCTCGACTTTTAGAATAAATGAGAATGTCATCTATAAATACCACTACGAATTTATCCAAAAATAGATGGAAGATACGATTCATGTAGTCCATAAATATTGCGGGTGCATTAGTCACTCCGGATGGCATTACAAGATACTCATAATGTCCGTAACGAGTCCGAAATGCAGTCTTGGGAATGTCTTCTGCCTTAATTCGTATTTGGTGATACCCAGATTTCAAATCTATCTTGGAGAACACTACAGCCCCTCGGAGTTGATCCATAAGGTCATCGATGCGCGACAATGGATATCGGTTCTTGATAGTGGCCTTGTTGAGTTGCCTGTAATCTACACAAAGTCGTGAACGTCCGTCCTTTTTCTTTACTAACAAGACAAGAGCTCCCCACGGTGAAACACTAGGTCGAATAAATTGTTTTGACATTAATTCTTCCAATTGTTCTTTAAGTTCAGTTAGTTCGGAAAGCGACATCCGATAGGGTGCAATTGAGATGGGTCCAGTACCTGGATGTAAGTCAATAGAAAACTCAGTCTCTCACGCTGGCGGTAGTCCTGGTACATCAATCGGAAACACGTTAGAGAAATCCCTAACCACTAGTCTATCCTTTATCTTGACATCACGAGTAACTCCCGTACTAGCCAGGGACAAAATCTCCAAATCACCTTCCTTAAGAGCAACCTTGATTTCGTGCGCAGCTAAGAATTTAGAAAGCTCTGGGTCGGGAAAAATTACAGTCTTACGACCACAATATAACAAAATATAATGGTGTGACAACCAATCCATACCAAGGATAACGTCGAGGTTCTTAAGAGGTAGACAAATGAGATTCACATTAAATTTCCTACTCAACACAACTATAGGACAATGCATACATGTCGTATTTGCAATTAAAGCATTATCAGCAACAGTGGTAACAGACAAATCAAACAATAAGGTTGTGATATGCAATTCCAATAGCTTCACACAGTCCATAGAGATAAATGAATGTGTTGCACCAGAGTCAAAAAGGACGCTTAGAATATTACCTGAGATTTCACACTCCCCTTGGAAGGATTCATTGAGACGAGACGTCCCTTGACCATTTATATTGTAAACTCGTCCTTGAGCTGTTGGGCGTGTGACTTCAGTTGCATTCAGTGAGGCTTCTGCCTTTGGTTCTTTGCAATCCCTGGCTAGATGTCTGGGCTTCTGGCATTTAAAACATACACTGTCGTTGAGAGTGCACCTATTCGCAAGGTGTCTTGGGTCTCCACAACGATAACAGTATGGCTTTGATTCTGAAGTCCTTTGTCTATCATCTGAAATGGAGGTCATTGGATGATATGGTCCCTTATCTGACCCTTGGGGACGATGATATGGGTTTTGATCTGGTCTATTATGACCCTGGTTCTGATTACTCGGTCGTGTTGGTCCCCCGTGGTTACTAGCACCCCCACGATTCAGCCTGCGGTTCTTCACAGCCTCTACCTCTCTACACTTTTCCACTAGGGGTTGGAATCGCGTGATTCCCAGAGGTAGTACCGAATCTTGAATTTCATACTTCAATCCATCTTGGAAACGGTGACACATAAAGTCTTCATCAATGGTCTGACGAAAAAACTTGAAGTATCGCGATAAGGATTCAAACTTTGCCGCATATTCTCCCACAGTCATGCTACCTGGCGGATCTTCAGAAAGTCATCTCCCAATTTTGTTCTAGCACTTACAGGAAAATATTTGTCCAAAAACTTCATCTGAAAAGACTCTCAGTTAATCTCTTCTTGAGCAGCTTCCATCATCAATTTGGTGCTCCTCCACCAATATTCAGCATCACTAAGTAGCAGATAAGTGGCATAATTCACTTTAACTTCAGGTGGGCATCAAATCACTTCAAAGATCTTTTCCACTTCCCGTAACCACTTGTCAGCCTTTTCAGGATCCACATCTCCATGAAATTTGGGAGGGTCATGCCTGCGGAAGTCTGTTAAACCTCTAGATTCGGCCGCCCTTTCTTCTATTTCCTCCTTTCACATTTCACGTTGATTCTGAGCAGCGATGGCCGTAGCCATTTGTACCATAGCTTAAGCCATCTCAGCCATTCCCACTTCATTAGTCCCACTAGCACTAGGAGTACGTCTTGGAGGCATCGTTCCTGCGACGCTCAATCCAGTTAGTGTCAAGCATTTGCCTTAAAATCATTAAAGATGTCGTCTAGAAGAATCATGAGTAAGGATAACGCTAACTACCATATCCACACCAACGAATGGCAAAAGTCACAAGGAGGTATACTACAACTACACTATTATTCAACATTGATCAGCTTACACCTAACTCACAGTTCAATCAAGATCGAACTGCTCTGATACCAAATTGTAACATCCTATTTTTTATTTTTATTTTTTTTTATTTCAAAAAAAATATATAATTTCCTATGTAATTTCAAACAAACAAACAAATAATCCATTGTTAAATTAAAATCCATCAGTATCTCAATTAGATACGTAATACTCAAATTGTAAGGTTCAGAAATGTAGTAATAAAATGAGAATTGGTATAGACTAGAGTTCAACATAAATAAATTTCCTAAAGTTGATCACCACTAACTCTAAATCCCCGCAAAGATATGTGGGCTCCAACAAATTATGGACGCACCACCACACGACTATGAATGAATGCATGAATATGAATGCATGAATGCGGACACTTTAATAAATCATTAATATAATGTGATGCTAACTTATTAATGGCATTTCACATATAACATTTATCATTCACACCTTGAATATGTTCAATACAACCATTATAACAACATATCACATAATATTTTATTTTTCATACTTTGAATATGTTCAACATAACCATAATTATAACATGTCACACCATATTTATTTTCCAAATTTTGATAAAAGCAATTCAACATAGTATATATTCAATCTCACAATTCTAAAATAATTACAATCACACATTCCAAAATAAATGCAATCATACATTCCAAAATAAATCCAATCATACGTATAAATATATAATTGGAGTGATGCCCTTACCGATATGAGTGTCGTGATTAAATTCTCACGCAACGGTCTTTTTGCTCCAATTGCACTACACTTGATGAGATGAATTACCAACTCCTTCTTGAATTTCTTCCTTTTCTATCTTAAACTATTTTCGCTATATCGCACAACGTTTTTTTTTAATGGAAGACGTCACTTTTGTTTTGTTTTCCTTTTTTTATGAGTAACGTTAAGCCTTGGGAACGTTAAGGCAGGAGTGGGGAACACTATACTAGCGGTGGGGAACGTTAAGCCAAAAGTGGGGAACATTAAGGCAGGAGTGGGGAACATTAGACTAGCAGTGGGGAACGTTAGAGCATCCCCAACGGTGAATTCAATATGGGTTCATTAAATGAGGTCTACTGTGTCACATCATCTTGAAGCAACTCATTCCTTTTTTGCTCCAACGGTGAACTCATGATCCATTTAAATAGGTTCTACTATGCCACATCACTCTAAATCAACTCATTTCTTTTTTACTGTTTAACTTTTAAAAAACCATATTATATCCCATAACTTTAATTTATACATTAATATTTTATTTATATTCAATTTTACTATAACTTAAAATATTAATTTAAATATTCCAATTAATATTATTATACATTTTTTAATTTAAAATTAAAATAAAAAATTAATTTAAAATAAAAAATTAATTTAAAAAGAAGTTAACAGCTATATATTATTTTTATTATTATTAATAAATTAAAAAAAAGTTAACGGCTATAAATTAATAAAGAAAATAAATTTATTATTATTAATAAATTAATAAAAGGTGGCGGTTATAATTATATTATTATTAAATTGTGAAAGTAGATAAAAAAAAAATAAAAAAAAAAGTAACTGCTATGAAGCACCGTTCCTTCCTGACAGTACTGTGATTACACATTGACACAACTCCAACAGTGAACACACAAAAAAACTGAAAGTTAAGTAATTACACGTTGGCGGACGAACTTAGCTACCGTTGGAGATGCTCTTAGACTAGTCGTGGGTAACGTTAAGCCAAAAGTGGGGAACGTGGCATTTCCATCCAAGCATGAAACATTTTTTAACGGTTGCTTTTATTATTATTATTATTATTATT
>NC_021162.2:1604846-1644161 GCF_000331145.2 Cicer arietinum
TTATTATTATTATTATTATTATTATTATTATTATTATTATTATTATTATTATTATTATTATTATTATTATTATTATTATTATTATTATTATTATTATTATTATCAAAATTAAAATAATATCGTCAGCAATTATTTCTATTCTCAAAAATAAATATAAAAATAAAATAAAATGATTGGGCGTTACACTTTTACTGCCACATTATCTTCAATTTCCCCATTCACTACTAGTCTCATTATGATGAGGAGAGTCTTTGTTACTAACCTCTTCTTCTTCGTCGGATTGATGTGGTGCCATCAAGGCGACATTTGCGCATTCGTCACTTTTCGAATCTGAAGATGAACTAACTTTGTTGTCCTCTCATGCTATATATGCCTTTTTGAATTCTTTCTTTTTTAGAGTATTTTTCTTGATAATGTTTGAACATTCTGCCTTTATATGTCCTTACTTTCCACACTCAAAGAAAGTGAGGTTTTGGCTTGAAGTGGAACCATCCTTCTTTCTGAAACTTTTCCTTTTAAAGGTTTTATCATTTTTAAGAAACTTACCAAATTTCTTTCAAGGAAGGTGACGTTTTCATCTTCATCTGAATTCTCATAATTGATTTGTTCTTTTGATTCTGCTTTCCAGGCAATATTTTTGGTCTTCTTTTCTTGACTTTCATTGTTTTCTAACCTTTCAAGTTCGATTTCATGTTCTTGAAGTTTTCTGAAAAGTGCAGAAAGAGACAACTTTGATAAACTTTTCTTTTCAGAAATTGCTGTTACTTTCGGTTGTCAGCTCTTGTTAACGATCTTAACACTTTGAGGTTTAATTCATCATTAGTGAAGATTTTTCCAAGTGCCGACAAATGGTTGGTCAGTTGAGAAAATCTTTTTTGTAAGTCCAAAATGGATTCTCTGGGCTGCATTCGAAATAATTCATATTCTTGAGATAATGTGCTGAGTTTGGAACGTTTTACCTCAATAGTTCCTTCATGTGTTACTTCAAGTGTATCACATATTTCTTTAGCCGTTTTGCAATGTGACACACGAAAGAATTCATTCATTCCAAGTGTTGATTGTAGCATATTTTTTGCCTTCTTATCAAACAACACTTTCCTCTTGTCATCATCTGTCCATGAAGCTTTAATTTTTTATTCTTCCTTATTGTCGATGACTATTTTTGGAACATAGGGACCATTTTTTCTACTGCATCCCAAATATCATCTCCTTGTGCCTCTAGATATGCTTGCATGTGTATCTTTCAAAAGTCATAGTGTTCTCCAACGAAGCATGGTGGTTTATTGCTACTACCACTATCTCTAAAAACTGGTTGTGCGGAAGCCATTAATAAGGATCGAGGAGCAAATTATCGGAACCTGCTCTAATACCAATTGTAAGAACAGAGGTGCACCTAAGAGGAGGGGGTGAATAAGGTGTTAAGAATTTTTTTTATTTTCAGAGGTTTAGTGATCGCTTTTTTTCTCTTTAGACAGTGTAGGGCAATGAGTAAATGGCAGTAAATTAATGAACGCGGTAATATTATCCTAGTTTCCCTTATGACCAATGGTACATATAGTCCTTTTGCACACTACAAGAGATTTTTCCACTATTGTCAAAAAAAGTACAAATCCCGCCCTAGGATCTCTACTACAAACTCCTAACAAAAACTTATAAGATAGCACACCACTATCTTATATTAGACTACTTTAAGAAAGTACAACTTTCGTTTACAAACAATGAAATTTGATTTATAATAAGAATAGTATAATGATATCAATCCAATATAATTTCAAGTGCACTTTGAGAACCTTTCTTAATGATATGAAAATGTAATGCAAGTACTTGAAATAAGAAAAATAACTTTGACAAAAAATCAGAAATTTGTTCAAAGTTGTTCAAGGTTTGGTAGTAGGATTGTGTGTTTATTAATCTGAAACTATGGGGTATTTATACTCCATAGACATCACTTCAGATAAGTGGTCATTGTTCCAAGAGTTTTGATGAAGAAATACAATGATCTAGAACCATTTCAGATCTGAAAAATTGCATTGTTTCCAGTTGTATTCGAATACATTATAACGTTTAGATTTATTCAAAATTTTCATCTTGTATTCGAATACAATGGCCGTGTAGTCGAATACAAAGAAGTGTATTTTTCCACTAACTTACTGTTTGTATTCGACTACATCAGGTTGTAGTCGAATATATATGTATAGTCTGAGCTACTGACTTAGCACTTATATTCGACTACAACACCTTGTATCGAATACAGATGTCAAGTTTTTGCTACTGACTTAGCATCTATATTCGAATACAATATATATTGTATTCGAATACGACATTGCTTTTTGTCAAAAACTTTAATTTTAAACATTGTTAATGTAATTTTGACATGAAAATACTTTTTATGCATATGCAAAGATGAATAGTTCTCATGTACTTTTCAAGTATTGACTATATCATGTACCTTTACATTTATTAAACATTTAATATGTTTGATTATAGTTGACATATGATATTTGGACTTCTTTTTTAGCTTTGTTGCTTTCATCACAATTCTTGGTTTTTGTCTTCATCAAAAATGTATTTTACATTATCCCTCTTTTTAATTATGACAAAAACTTGTTGTTTGGAGAGACATCATCATTTTAAAATTTGCTCCCCCGTAATTCATGCGTACTCCTCGTTGAATTTGATTTTTTTTTTGTGATCATTTTGAAAAAAATGTTGAAGATCTACAAAGGTTTTAAGAACAACAATATACCAAATTTTCTTCCTCTTTTGACATGATCAAAAAGAAGGAAAAATATAGAATATAATGCAAGCAAAGCAGCACATATTGTAACACAAAAGGAACACAGTTCATAATAAAACAGAAGCATGTGCAAAGCGTTAATTATATAATAGAACATATAATGAAAGAGATACAACCAAAACAGAAAAACAATACAAAAACGAACATCAAATACATTTCCTAGGATTGAACTACATGTCAACATCCGGTGGGAGGTGAAGATGATCAATCTTGTAAGATAAACTACTAAGGTCATGAGCTAACGTTTCATGGTTGTAATAGTAGTTTCGATGGTTTGAAAACGGGTGTTGATAGAGGTGGTCATGTTTTGGAATTAGGTAGTGATGAATGTCTGTAAGGAATCCAGTTTGTCCATGACCATGCGATTTGAAACATGATCATCATCAGATGCGGTTTCCTCTGCTTCGTAAAGCAGACAGTAGAAGGTTGACCCATATCACCTTTATGAACATAGGCCTGCTGTTGTTCATTCCATATGATCTTCATACTCGAAAGCACACTCAAGTCAAGCAGATTGTCCTTGGTTTGCTTGTACATGACTTCGCCAGAAAAATCTACATTTAAGTGATCCAAAATTCTAGTGACTTCTTTGGCATAAGGTAAGCCAACATCGTCTTTTGAAGCAAATATCACAGAGCGGACAAAGTAAGCTCAGTTGAGCAGACATCCTCCGAACATGAAGTACATAATCTGAAGTTCAAATTATGGGTTATCTGAGAGTAATTTCAAGCCTTAGGAACCAGAATGTAACTCAGAAAATAGTGCAGAAGCCTTTAGTCAACAGTGAGATTTCCAACTCTATACCGTTGTCGAGCAAAATCTGAATCAGCTTGTGTCATTTTTCGTTCCATGGTCGCTTTGTCAAACCAACACAACGCAACATATGCATCATATTTCGTAACACCCACCCATTCACACAGATTGTCGAGCCTAATTTTCTGCCCCTCAAATGGAAGCTGCAAGATTTCTCCAATAATGTGAGTGTCTAACTCAATGTGTTTACCCTTAACCCGATGTCGCGTCTGCTTTTTCCGCGAAAAAGGAGTCGCCACCAATTTTATTTTTAATAGGAAAATTTGGATAAAACCTAAAATAATGATTTTTGAACCCAAAAATTCGGATTCGGGAGTCGACTACGAGTAGGAAAAATATTACCACCCTACAACGTTCGTTAAAACGGTTACCCTATAATTAATTATATACAGATTATTTATTTATTTATTTTTACCCCAAAAAGAATAATAACAAAAAAAAATTATTTACATTAATAAAAAAAGAAAAAATATTTTTTTTTATTAATTTGGTTTGACAAGGGAAAGACTTTGCTCCTACGTATCCCCAGGTGCAATAGAGAAATCAAAACTCACGTAGTTCTTGGGTAGAAAATGTTTATGTGTTGACCGATTTTATTATTATTTTTATTTATATATGTATCAAAAAAATAAAAATGTAATAATAATAATAATGAAGATGATGATGATAATAACAATAATAATAATAATAATAATAATAATAATAATAATAATAATAATAATAATAATAATAATAATAATAATAATAATAATAATTGTTCATGGATTATATCTTCTATATTTGTTTTAAAGTAAAGAAAAAAAATTAAATTTTCTTTAAAAAAAACGTAACGTGGCGGTATGTGAACGAGACAGATGGACACGACGGTGAAATAATCTGTTAAATGATTTACACGTTGTCGGATATGTCGCGACACAAAGGCCACCAACGATTGAGAGTGAGTAATATGGTGCGGCGAGACAGGATGAATTTCATCCAGCAGCAGCGACCATTAATTCTAATCCTAAGGGTAAAAACATTTAAATGTTGTTATGATTTTTTTTATTTGATAAAGACGTATTATGAATATTATATTACAATATAGTAAAATTCGTTTTCTCGGCCTATAAACATCAATTAGTTATATTTTTTTATTATTTTTGTGTTGCAAAGAAAACAATTTTAGGATTAAACAATTTTTTTTTAAATGAAAGCTTAACACATGAGTTTACTTTTTATAAACAGAAAAAATAGAAAGCGAAATAAAATATATTTAAAAAAAATATGCAAAACAAAACAAAGACTAATAAGCAGAAAATTAGAGAGAGAAAAAGAATAAGAAAATGATACATTACTCTTGAATTGTTGTTTTGCTAGACCGATTGTTTCAAGATCAGATTCTCTTCTTCTCTTTTGCCAATTAATCTCTCTATTTTTTATGTGCTCTCAATTTGTGTTTCGAATTGTCCTCTTGTGGCAGCCTATTTATAGACTTTTGGGTGTAGATTACAAAAGACAAGAGAATAATTGTCAATTGATTACCATTAATCTATTTCTTTTCGGTTTCTTTCCATTTAATTGTCCATAATTATACTGATTCTTATTGCCATTGATTCATTTCTTCGGTTTCTTTTCTATTCAATTGATCACCATTATACTGATTTTTATGACCATCAATCTATTTCTTTTTTTTTTTTCATTTATTTTGATCATCATTACATCAATTTTTATGACCATGAATTCATTGTTTTTCAGTTTCCTTTGTTTTTATTTCTTATTATTATTATTGTTTTTATATTTTAAAAAAGAGTCTGAACCAGAATTAGAGACAAGCAAGAACTGAAAATACTTGTGATTGTCTAAAGCTTATAGACCTAATTATTTATTTTTATTTTTATACTTCTTCACATATATTTATTATTATTATTATTATTAGTATTATTATTATTATTATTATTATTATTATTATTATTATTTCCTTTTTTAATAAAAAGTAAAAAATAAATTAAAATCAGACAAAATTAGGTGTCAACAGATGCCCTTTTTTACTTAGAATTACTTGAGAATCAAACTAAAAATAAGTAAAGATAACAAATTCTAATTTTGTCCGAAAAATAATTTTTAGAAGAATTCAAGTCGTTTTCTCGACTTCAAGATGCAAGTCATTTTCTCGGCTTAAAGATGCGAGTCATTTTCTCGGTTTCGGGTGTGAGTCGTTTCCCGGCTTCAACATGCGAGTCGATTTCTCGGCTTCAGGTGCGAGTCGTTTTCCCGGCTTCAACAAGCGGGTCGTTTTCTCAGCTTCCGGGTGTGAGTCGTTGGTCAGACTTCAACATGCGGGTCCTTTTCTCGGCTTCGGGTGCGATTCGTTTTTCCGGCTTCAACAAGCGGATCGTTTTCTCGGCTTCGGGGTGCGAGTCGTTTTTCCGGCCTCAACGTGCAGGTCGTTTTCTCGGCTTCAGGTGCGAGTCGTTTTCCCAGCTTCAACATGCGGGTCGTTTTCTCGGCTTTGGGTACAAGTAGTTTTCCCGGCTTCAAAATGCGGGTGGTTTTCTCGGCTTCGGGGTGCGAGTCGTTTTCCCGGCTTCAACGTGCGGGTCGTTTTCTCGGCTTCGGGTGCAAGTCGTTTTCCCGGCTTCAACATGCAGGTCGCTTTCTCGGCTTCGGGTGCGAGTCATTTTCCCGGCTTCAACATGCGGGTATCTGAACTATTAAGGTCCTCAAATCATCGGGGGCATTCATATTTTCCTCCTTAGTGAAGTGAATGACCAATGGCTTTGGGATGGTTATGCCAAGTTTTTCTTCTGATTGGGTTGCAATCATACCGTCATCCTTTTCCCAACGACCTATTTAAATGGTGCCTATGTTTATCAATTTTTGAAGTTCTTTTTTGAACTCATTGCATTCTTCCATGGAATGATCTTCATTGAGGTGGAAATTGCATCTTGCTTTCCCATCGGCATTTCCTCGGATTAACCCAAATTTACATAACTCAGAGAAAATCAGTCCCATCGGGGCCTTAATTTTCTCGACCTCCTTTATTAATTGGTGATTTTCTTCGATTGCATTCACTATTGGCCCACCATAGACTGGTAGAGGATTATTTTTCACGCTAGGCTCGTTTTCTTTAAAATTCTACCATCCAGCCTTAAGCAAATCGTGCACCTTAAATTTTAGCAATTTTCAGTAGAGTGTCCTACAGCCCCAGAGTGGTAATCACACACGACGTTCGAGTCATATCCTTTCGGGTAGGGTGGTTCTATAGTTTTCCCTTGGCCCACCATGGACTGGTAGAGGATTATTTTTCATGCTAGGCTCGTTTTCTTTAAAATTCAACCATCCAACCTTAAGCAAATTGTGCATCTTAAATTTTAAAGTTAGGCAATTTTTAGTAGTGTCTTACATCCCCAGAGTGGTAATCACACACGACGTTCGAGTCATATCCTTTCGGGTAGGGTGGTTCTATAGTTTTCCCTAGACATAGTGCAACCATAGAATTGCTACCCAGATGAAGTAATAACTCTACATAGGTCATAGTGCAACAATACTTTTCCCCCTGACTTTCATATGAATTTTGATTCCCTTGTAAGTGTTGACTTAGAGTACTTGAGATTTGTGAAGTTGCAGCGGCGTAAGGGCGACGCACAAAAGAAGGATTAGTTGGGTTTGACGCCACAAAATGGCTTTCTTCCTCCTTTTTCTTATTCGCACCTGCGGGCAACTTTTGTGTTATTTAATCCGGTATAGCTGGAAGCAATCTTTTCGCTTTTCAATCCCATTTCTACTCTTTCACCTATGATGACGAGATCTGAAAAATTTGATGAAACGCTTCCTATCATTTTGTCATAAAACGGAGGTTGAAGAGTGTTTATGAACATGGTCACCATTTCTTTTTCAGATGGAGGGTTCAACCTGGGAAGCTAGTTCTATCCATCGTTGGGCATATTCCTTGAATGTTTCATTGTCTCTTTTTGTCATATTTTGCAGCTGGATTCTATCTGGAGCCATGTCGAGATTATATTTGTATTGTTTCAAAAAGGCATCCACCAAATCTTTCCAAGAGCTGATATGAGCTCGCTCAAGGTGCATATATCAACTCAGGGAAGCTCCTGTCAAACTGTCTTGAAAGAAGTGGATTAGCAGTTTTTCGTCATGGGCGCAAAAACCCATTTTTCGACAAAACATAATAAGACGGTTCTTGGGGCATGTAGTTCCCTTGTATTTGTCGAATTCAGGAAATTTGAATTTCCGAGGTATTATAACATCAGAAACGAGGCATAGGTCTGAAGCATCAAATCCATAATTGTTTCCCCCTTCGACAACTCTCAGGCGTTCTTCCAAGGCTTGCCATTTTTCTTGGGATTGATTGCTCTCGAGCGGTCGAGATTCATGGTGAATGTTTAACATCATCGGCATAGCTTCGGTAGATTTTTTTTGCGATGAAGAGCTAGGAAAGCCCGAAGTAAAGGGTGAAAGTTGCACTTGAGGGAACTCGCCAGTACCATGTTGTGGATTTGTGGTCACGACCAGTGTATTGTTGTTGGGGAGATGAGTATCTATGAGTGGGGTATAACCTGGAGGAAGACCATAAAGTGGAAATTGTTGTGCCTTCCCTTCTTGATAATTGGTGTGAAGGTGTGGAGCGACGCTCGTTGGATGAACAAGAGTGTTTTGGGGCACCCCCTCGTCTACCAAAGGATTCCCATCATTTCTATTTCCAAGTGCTTGTAAAATCTTCAAGATCTTGGTCATTTGCCCCTTGAGCTGGTTCACGTTTTCTCTTATTTCTGTTTGCTCTAGCTCATCCATGATTTTTGACTGGGATCGTGTCCGTTAACGGTGTCGGAGCACCAAATTTTTTGTTTGTTGTGTTATTTTTCTATGAAAGAATATGACATGAGTATGCAATGTGATGTATGAATCTAATTGTGCATGAATGTTAAAGACATATTTATTGCTTGTTTGTGAATATCTTAACCAATAAAGAGAGGGCCATGGGATCAAAAGTGGGGCCAAATTTAATTCATTGAGAAAAAACAAGATACAAGTTTTGCCACAAAATAAAAAAAAACAAAAGTAGAAACCTAAACACGAAATTTGAAAATTTAATGAGCCATCAATTTTTTCATTTGCTCGATTAAACTTTTACAATGTTCAATAAAAATGGAGATCTCTTGAGGGGTAGAGAAAGGATTAGCCATCCCATCAGCAGCTCTTAATAACGGTGGAATATCTCCGATAGCAGAGTTGGTCAAATAAACTAGTTTGGAAAAATGATCCATCCAAAACATTCCTTCTTGAACAAGTCTCTCGATAGTGTCTTTTTGTGTATATATCTCGTCTTCTTTTCTTGCAAGTTCAACTCGGTATGCTTCAATGATCTCTTCTTGACATTGCCTTTCTACCATGATCTTGTTTTCACATTCCACTCTTACCTTTTCTATTTGTTGCTTCAGATTTTCTTCTTGCCGAAGGATGATTTCATGCTTTTCCCCAGATTTCTTTAGCAACTCTTTAAGCCTAAGACCTTCAATCACTACATCATCCCTTTCTTGACGTATGAGTCATAACTCTTCATTCGCACCCTGCAAACAAATTTGAGTTCTCTCCTTGCTTTCTCCTTCCTCTCTTGCCCTTTTTTGTACTTTCTCAAGGATAATGGATTCTTTGCTTTTCCCCAGATTTCTTTAGCAACTCTTTAAGCCTAAGACCTTCAATCACTGCATCATCCCTTTCTTGACGTCTGAGTCTTAACTCTTCATTCGCACCCCGCAAACAGATTCGAGTTCTCTCCTTGCTTTCTTCTTCCTCTCTTGCTCTTTTTTGTACTTTCTCAAGGATAAGGGATTCTTGGGTATTCTTATACTCCATATCTCTATAAGCCTGGTGAGCCATCTCCAATTCTTTTTGTAATTATTGAATTTCTTGTCCTTTGAGAGCTAAGTCGACCTCTAAATCTTCAGTACTGAAAAAAGATTATATTGTTACTACTTCGGGAGTAATGATGGTGCTGTGAAAAGGCAACTTGACCTCTAATGCCCTCTTTTTCACCCAATTATGATATTCCTCTCCTATACCACAACTTCTAGGACCTAATTCTTGACCTCTTCTAACAACATCTCCCCAAGACTTACGTATTCTTCTCAACAAGCTAGCATCATAAACATCTCGTCCATGAATGACAAAAGATTTTGTTACCTCCATTATTGGAGGTTTTGTCATATGATAACCCAATTTCTCAATGCAACATAGGGACTATAATTTATACACCCTTTGATTCCTATGAGGGGAACATCTACAAAAACACCGCATCTACAAATCACTTCATTTATATCTTGACTCTAGAAGTACCATTGAATCGTTCTTTCGTTGAGATTTGCTAGAACATTGGCCCATTCCTTTTTGCTCTTAGTTCTTAATTGATGCATGTCTCGAAAAATATGTTTGACAAACCAAAAATAGAGTATTGGCGAGCAACAATGGATTAGGCCTCCCTCTTTCTCATGACGGAAGTCGAGCGTGTAGTAAATGTCAGCCAAAACTGTCGGTACTGGATTCTCCCCTCAATGCTTGTAAGCCAAAAAGACGTCTATCGCCATGAAATCTACAAAATCCTTAATAGTTGGAAATAAAACAATTCCATATATAATTAAGGCAAGCACATCCATAAAAGTGTCTCATTTTCCATCTCTTGCTAAGTTTACTGTTTTCTCCCCAAGATATTTTATTGGAAATCCAATCAAATTATCTTTGTTGGTTCTATTGTCATCTATTTCCTTTATAGGGATATCTCATTAGTTCAGCAATTGTTTTTAGTGAGGGATAGTGTTCCATGTATTGGTAAGGTTTACTCCCTTTCATCGGATATCCCATTATTCGTTCGAACTCCTCCAACGTTGGGGCCAACTAAAAGTCCTTAAAAGTGAAACACCTGAAAGGAGGATCATAGAATTGGGCCAACGCTGTAAGGGCATCCACTTGTACATTAACTTCAAGTAAATCAAGAATTTTGCCGAATTTCCCCATAAAGATTACACGTTGTACTTTTTTCAACTTCCGAGCAAGATTCTTAATGTTGTTTACATCCGGTTTAAGAACTCTCAATGGCAAGGTCTTTCTTAATGGATTAATGTTTGAGGCACCATTTGATCCCATACTTCATGCCGTTAAAGTTATTCATAACAAGCCTTAATTTTTATGGTTTTGAAAATGATGAGATAATAATTTTTCAAAAGTAACCATGATAAAGACTATTATGCAAAAAAAAATGATGATGAGGAGAAAAAAAAAACTTGAGTATACTAGCAGGTAGTGAACATGACATAGAGTAAGTTTTTC
Organism: Cicer arietinum; assembly: GCF_000331145.2. Lineage (NCBI taxonomy): Eukaryota > Viridiplantae > Streptophyta > Magnoliopsida > Fabales > Fabaceae > Cicer > Cicer arietinum. The sequence continues at coordinate 1,615,774 of NC_021162.2, forward strand.
GTATGTACGTGTGATTTATACCATTTTTTTCATGTGAACCTTTACTAAGGGTAGCTTTATGGTTCTAAATTGGTTCCTAGAGCACACAACTCAATTTTAAAATATTAAACCAATTAATAGATAAACTATTAAAATAGAAATATTACAAAAAATATCATCTCTAGGTGAGACTTTCATGACAGCCAAACAAGATGTACATCCAGAAGATTATCATTACATAGTCTCTAACTTATCTTAGGTTGAACTCAGTCCGGGTATAGAGCTCACTCATAAGTGTGTGAATCGTGTTAGGGTGTATAGAAAAATAAATAAAATAAAAAAATCATCACAATAAAAATAAATTGACTAAATACATATAATTATATTAACAATATAACAAAATAAAAAAAATAAAACAATAGGTGTAATATAAATAAAAATAGTAAATAATAAAATAACTATATATAATTAATTAGATTGGGCTTGACTCTCAAAAATCCCCAGCGGAGTTGCCAACTGTCGCGTCCGGTTTGTCCGTGAAAAAGGAGTTGCCACCAATTTTATTTTTAATAAAGGAAAAATTGGATAAAACCTAAAATAATGATTTTTGAACCCAAAAATTTGGATTCGAGAGTCAATTACGAGTAGGAAAAGTATTACCACCCTACAACGTCCGTTAAAACGGTTACCCTATAATTAATTATATACAGACTATTTATTTATTTACTTTTATCCCAAAAATAATAACAACAAAAAAAAATTATTTACATTAATAAAAGAAGAAAAAATATTTTTTTTATTAATTTGGTTTACAAGGGAAAGACCTTGCTCCTACGTATCCTCAGGTGCAATAGGGAAATCAAAACTCACGTAGTTCTTGAGTAGAAAATGTTTATGTGTTGACATAAACGTATTAAAAAAAATAAAAATGTAATAATAATAATAATAATGATGATGATGATAATAATAATAATTGTTCATGGATTATATATTCTATATTTGTTTTAAAAAAAAGAAAAAAAATTAATTTTTCTTCTAAAAAAAACGTAACGTGGCAGTATGTGAACCAGATAGATGGACACGACAGTGAAATAATCTGTTAAATGATTTACACGTTGTCGGATATGTCGCGACACAAAGGCCACCAATGATTGAGAGTGAGTAATATGGTGCGGCGAGCGAGGATGAATTTCATCCGGCGGCAGCAATCATTAATTCTAATCCTAAGGGTAAAAACATTTATCTGTTATGATTTTTTTTATTTGATAAAGACGTATTATGAATATTATATTACAATATGGTAAAATTCGTTTTCTCGGCATATAAACATCAATTAGTTATATGTTGTTTTGCTAGACCGATTGTTTCAATATCAGATTCTCTTCTTCTCTTTTGCCAATTAATCTCTCTATTTTTTATGTGCTCTCAATTTGTGTTTCAAATTGTCCTCTTGTGGCAGCCTATTTATAGACTTTTGGGTGTAGATTACAAAAGACAAAAAAATAATTGTCAATTGATTACCATTAATCTATTTCTTTTCGGTTTCTTTCCATTCAATAGGCCACAATTATACTGATTTTTAATGTCATTGATTCATTTCGTCGGTTTCTTTTCTATTCAATTGATCACCATTATACTGATTTTTATGACCATCAATCCATTTCTTTTCGGTTTTTTTTTCATTTATTTTGATCATCATTACATCGATTTTTATGACCATCAATTCATTTCTTTTCAGTTTCCTTTATTTTTATTTCTTATTATTATTTTTTTTATATTTTAAAAAAGAGTCTGAATCAGAATTAGAGGCAAACAAGAACTTAACACACTTGTGATTATCTAAAGCTTTTAGACCTAATTATTTATTTTTATACTTCTTCACATATATTTATATATTTATTATTATTAGTATTATTATTATTTACTTTTTTAATAAAAAGAAAAAATAAATTAAAATCAGACAAAATTAGGTGTCAACACCCGAGACACTAGCTTAGATCCGTCTTTCGTGAGATTACAGTAAAAGACCCTATCCAAATCAGGATAAATAGGACCGTTGTAACCAATGAGTGGGTGTGGAACCGATCAATTTCTTACGGTGAGTGAAGCAAGCGAGACAAATCGGTAACATTTTCATTTCTAGCCCTCCTCTTTGAAGGACCCACAGCGGCATGCTTGGTTCTTGATCCTTTTTTCCGAGCATCCATGGTTTTAATGAAGATTCACGGATTTGGGAGAAAAATGAGGATTTTCGAGGTATGAGAAATTTTGAGGTTTGAAAGGTTACTTTGAGTGGGGAATGATCTTATATGCAATGTTGGTTGATTGGATAACTTATTGTAAGCAAGATAGGACGAGATTTTGGAGGAGAGAATGAAGCCGACAGATGTATTCGAATACGAAAATGTAAAAATAATCTAAAAATGCGAAGCAGCTTTTATATTTGGAGAAAATCGCGAAACTGTATTCGACTACACCCTCGTTGTATTCAAGTACAGATTGTTCTAGGAACGTGTATTCCACTACACATGAGTTGTATTCAAATACAAGAATTTCTGGAAACATTTATTCGAATACAATTATTGTGTATTCGGCTACATTATCGAGTTTTTGCTTAAAAACGAATTTTTCCACACAACATACAACATGTAAGGCACATATTCATATATTAAGAAAATATAAACATCAAAGAATTAATTCTAACAACTTATCAAGAGGAAATTTTAGATCTTGAAGAGAGATGACGAAGTATAGGTACCTCGCAATTTAGAGATCGTTTTCATTTAAAAATTCAAGTTCTCTTCATATCTTGTAAAAAGAGTATTTAGGTAGAGGCTTTGTGAAGATGTCTGCTAATTGATTATGTGTATCCACAAAAGTTACTTCAACAAAGCCTTTGAGCACATGTTCTCGCAGAAAGTGATGACGTATATCAATGTTACTCATGGCTCCCGCACAACCTATTTTCAGAGATAGTGGAAGTAGCAACAAGCCACCATGCTTTGTAGGAGACCACTATGACTTTTGGAAGATATGCATGCAAGCATATCTTGAAGCACAAGGAGACGACATATGGATGTAGTAGAAAATGGTCCTTATATTCCAATAACGGTCATCAACAATAAAGAAGAAACAAAGATAAAAATCTCATGGACTGACGATGATAAAAGAAAAGTGTTATTTGATAAGAAAGCTAAAAATATGCTACACTCAGCACTTGAAATGGATGAATTCGTGTATCTCACTACAAAACGGCCAAAGAAATATGGGATAATCAACCACTTATCGGCACTCGAAAAAATCTTCACCAACGATGAATTAAATCTAAAAGTATTAAAATCATTAACGAATGTCTGACAACCAAAAGTGGCAGCAATCTCCGAAAAGAAAAGCCTATCCAAAATGTCATTTCCTGCATTGTTCAGAAAACTTCAAGAACACGAAATCGAACTTGGAAGGTTAGAACATAATGAAAGTCAAGAAAAAAAGACCAAAAACATTACTTTAAAGGTCGAATCAAAAGAACAAATCAAGGACGAAAATTCAGATGAAGATAAAAATATCACCTTCCTTGTTAAGAAATTTGGTAAGTTTCTTAAAAACGACAAAACGTTCAAAAACAAAAGTTTCAGAACGAAGGGTAGTTCTACCTCAAGCCTAAACTTCACTTGCTTTGAATGTGGTAAGCAAGGACACATTAAGGCAGAATGTCCAAATATTATTAAGAAAAATACCATCAAAAAGAAAGACTTCAAAAAGGCATACATAGCATGGGAAGACAACGAAGTGAGTTCATCTTCGGAAACAGAAAGTGACGAATGCGTGAATGTTGCATTAATGGCATTGCATCAATCGGATGACGAAGAAGAGGTTAGTAACATAAACTCCCCTCATCAAAATAAAACTAATAGTGAATTAATTATCGAATATAATGGTGCTCAAAATGCCATTAAAGGGGAGTTTATGTTACTAACCTCTTTTTCGTTATCTGATTGATGTGATGCCATTAATGCAACATTCGCGCATTCGTCACTTTCTATTTCCGAAGATGAACTCACTTTGTTGTCTTCCCATGCTATGTATGACTTTTTGAAGTCTTTCTTTTTTATGGTATTTTTCTTCATAATATTCGGACATTCTGACTTAATGTGTCCTTGCTTACTACATTCAAAGCAAGTGAAATTTTGGCTTGAGGTAGAACTATCCATCTTTCTGAGACTTTTCTTTTTGAACGTTTTATCGTTTTTAAGAAACTTACCAAATTTCTTAACAAGGAATGTGATATTTTCATCTTCATTTGAATTTTCGTCCTTGATTTGTTCTTTTATTCGGCCTTTAAAGCAATGTTTTTGGTCTTTTTTTCTTAACTTTCATTTTGTTCTAACCTTCGAAGTTCAATTTCGTGTTCTTGAAGTTTTATGAACAATGCAGGAAGTGACATTTTGGATAGGCTTTTCTTTTCGGAGATTGCTGCCACTTTTGGTTGTCAGACCTTCGTTAATGATTTTAATAGTTTTAGATTTAATTCATCGTTGGTGAAGATTTTTCTGAGTGCCGACAAGTGGTTCATTATCCCATATTTCTTTGGTCGTTTTGTAGTGAGATACACGAAAGAATTCATCCATTTCAAGTGCTGAGTGTAGCATATTTTTAGTTTTCTTATCGAACAACACTTTTCTTTTATCGTCGTCAGTCCATGAGGTTTTTATCTTTGTTTCTTCTTTATTGTTGATAACCGTTTTTTGAATGTAAGGACCATTTTCTACTGCATCCCATATGTCGTCTCCTTGTGCTTCAAGATACGCTTGCATGCGTATCTTCCAAAAGTCATAGTGCTCTCCAACGAAGCATGGTGGTTTGTTGCTACTACCACTATCTCTGAAAATAGGTTGTGCGGAAGCCATGAGTAACATTGACATACGTCATCACTTTCTGCAAGATCATGTGCTCAAAGGCTTTGTTGAAGTAACTTTTGTGGATACACATAATCAATTAGCAGACATCTTCACAAAGCCTCTACCTAAAGACTCTTTTTACAAAATACGAAGAGAACTTGGCATTTTAAATGAAAACGATCTCTAAATTGTAAGGTATCTATACTTTGTCATCTCTCTTCAAGATCTAAAATTTCCTCTTGATAAGTTGTTAGAATTAATTTTTTGATGTTTATATTTTCTTAATACATGAATATGTGCCTTACATGTTGTATTTTCTGTGGAAAAATTCGTTTTTAAGCAAAAACTCGATAATGTAGTCGAATACACAATAATTGTATTCGAATACATGTTTCCAGAAATTCTTGTATTCGAATACAACTCATGTGTAGTCGAATACACGTTCCCAGAACAATTTGTATTCGAATACAACGGGGGTGTAGTCGAATACAATTTCACGATTTTCCCCAAATATAAAAGATGCTTCGCATTTTGAGGTTATTTTTACATTTCTGTATACGAATACAGTCGTCGGCTTCATCCTCTCCTCCAAAATCTCGTCCTATCTTGCTTACAACAAGTTACCCAATCAACCAACCTTGCATCTAAGATCATTCCTCACTCAAAGTAACCTTTCAAACCTCAAAATTTCTCATACCTCGAAACCCCCATTTTTCTCTTAAATCTGTGAATCTTCATTAAAACAATGGATGCTCGCAAAAGAGGATCAAGAACCAAGCATGTCGTTGTGGGTCCTTCAAAGAGGAGGGCTAGAAATGATAATATGGTCGATTTGTCTCACTTGCTTCACTTACCGAAAAAAATTGATCGGTTCTGCACCCATTACTCCGACAAAAGAATCATCACTCCCAAATACGGTTGATTCCTTTTCGGCTTTTCATTTTCCTGAGTTACTTAAAGATCAACATTTAGAGGCATTCATTGGTTACAACGGTCCTATTTTTCCTGATTTGGTTAGGGTCTTTTACTGTAATCTCACGAAAGACGGATCTAAGCTAGTGTCTCAGGTTAAGGGTAAACACATTGAGTTAGACACTCACATTATTGGAGAAATCTTGCAGCTTCCATTTGAGGGACAAAAAATTAGGCCCGGCAATCTGTGTGAATGGGTGGGTGTTACGAAATATGATGAATATGTTGTGTTGTGTCAGTTTGACAAAGCGACCATGGAACGAAAAAGGAAACAAGCTAGTTCAAATTTTGCTCGGCAACAGTACGGAGTTGGAAATCTCACTGTTGACTATAGGCTCCTACACTACTTTCTGAGTTACATTCTGGTTCTTACGGCTGGAAATTACTCTCAAATAACAGAATTTGAACTTCAGATTATGTGCTTCATGTTCGAAGGATGTTCGCTCAATTGGGTTTACTTTGTCCGCTCGGTGATATTTGCTTCAAAAGACGTTGTTGGCTTACCTTATGCCAAGGAAGTCTCTAAAATTTTGGAACACTTCAAAGTAGATTTTTCTGGCGAAGTCATGTACAAACAAACCAAGGACAATCTGTTTAACTTGAGTGTGCTTCCGAGTATGAAGATCATATGGAATGAACAATAGCAGACCTATGTTCATAAAGGTGATCTAACTCAACCTTCTACTGCTGCCCAAGCAGACGACGAAGCAGAGAACACCGCATCTGATGATGATCATGTTTCAAATCGCAAGGTCATGAACAAACTGGATTCCTTACAGACATTCATCACTACCTAATTCCAAAACATGACCACCTCCATCAACACTTGTTTTCAAACCATCAAAACTACTATTGCTCACAACCATAAAAAATTAGCTCATGACCTTAGCAGTTTATCTTACAAGATTGACCATCTTCACCTCCCACCGGATGTTGACATGTAGTTCAATCCTAGGAAATGTATTTGATGTTTGTTTTTGTATTGTTTTTCTGTTTTGGTTGTATCTCTTTAATTATATGTTCTATTATAATTAACTCTTTGCACATGCTTCCGTTTTATTATAAACTGTGTTCCTTTTGTGTTATAATATGTGCTCCTTTGCTTGCATTATATTCCATATTTTTCCTTCTTTTTGATCATGTCAAAAGGGGAAGAAATTTTGGTATATTGTTGTTCTTAAAACCTTTGTAGATCTTCAACATTTTTTCAAAATGATCACACAAAAAAAAAATCAAATTCAACGGGAGTACGCATGAATTATGGGGGAGCAACTTTTAAAATGAAGTATCTCCAAACACTAAGTTTTTGTCATAATCAAAAAGGGGGAGAATGTAAAACACGTTTTTTATGAAAACAAAGACCAAGAATTGTGATCAAAGCAACAAAGCTCAAAAAGAAGTCCAAATATCATATGTCAACTATAATCAAACATATTAAAAGTTTAATAAATGTAAAGGTACATGATACAATCAATACTTCAAAAGTACACGAGTACCACTCATCTTTGCATATGCATAAAAAGGATTTTCATATCAAAATTACATTAACAATGTTTACAATTAAAGGTTTTGACAAAAAAAACAATGTCGTTTTCGAATACAACATATTGTATTCAAATACAGATGTTAAGTCAGTAGCAAAAACTTGACATTTGTATTCTATTAGTTGATCCAATGATAATATCATCGACATACACTTGAACAATAAGTAAATCATTTTTATTTGTTGTCTTGAAAAGTGTTATGTCAATTTTTTCTCGAGAAAATCTATTTTTGATTAGAAATGAGCTTAGTTTATCATACCATGCTCTAGAAGATTGTTTTAATCCATATAAAGCTTTAGTAAGTTTGAAAACATGGTTTGATTTATTTTGATTTTCAAAACCAGGAGGTTGATGGACATAAACTTGTTAATTTAAAAAACCATTTTAAAATGCACTTTTAACATTCATTTGAAAAAGTTTGATAAGTTTATGAGATGCATATGCAAGAAGAATTCTTATAGCTTCTAACCTTGTCTTCTTCATCCAACTTGTTTCTGAACACCCAACTTGTTTCTGAACACCTATCTTGTTCCAGTGATTGTTTGATCTTGTGGATCTGGGACAAGAGTCCAGACTTCATTTTTTTCGAATTGAAGAAGTTCTTCCTTCATTGCTTCTATCCAAGATTAATTAATTATGTCTTCTTTGATTGATTTTGGTTCTATTTGAGATATCATTGTCATGTTACTGTTAACATCATCTTTAAATGACATTCTTATTATGATCTCATCAGTTGTATTTCTAATAATTTGATTTTGAAGATGATCACCTATTGTTTTCAAACTTCTAGGTGGAGTGTGAGGCAGAGATTGTTTATCAATCTCGTTTGTTGGGAAACAACCTGTTGTGATTGTCCATATTGTTCTTCCTCTTCATCATCTTTTTTTCTTAAATCAAGGCCATCAAACCCATCAAATAATACATGCATACTTATTACAACAGTTTTAGTTTTCAAATAAAAAATATAATATCCCTTAGATTCAGTTGAGTATCCTAAAAAAATGGCTTTGTCTAATTTTGCATCAAATTTTCCTAAGTTATCTTTGTTATTCAAAATGTACACTCAAACTATCTTTATCAATATAGTCTTGAGTTTCAAATGAATGATTTAAAGAGGATTAATGAATCAGAATACATTCAACACTTGTTTAAGTTTTGATATTCAGCAAAAAGACTCAGTAAATGGATCCTTGAATCTAGTGAAAAAGAACTGGAGATCTTTCTTGATTGCAAAGTTTAAGTGATTGATTTCTTGCACTTCAAACTCTTGTTGTTTCCTTGACCTTGATGTTCCTTTTATAGGCTTAATAATGTTGATGACAACTCATATAACCGTTAGAGAACCAGTAGTCCAGTTTTAATTTTAATAGACAAGTGTTGTAAATTAAAAAGAACGTTCCTGTTTTATAACTAGAACGTTCTTCGTTTCAATTTTGAAGAAGTGTTGGACTAAGAGCTTTTGACAACTTTTAGGTGTCATTCATTTTCTGCTTTTAACGCAGATTGCTTTATGCAAAGATGCAAATGTCTTATCATTTATGTTCTAGTTGTGCTTGTTTCATCAGCCATCAATCTGGAGATTCATCTTGTTGTGGTTTTTGATGTTTTGTTTTTGCCTCTGTTAATCTCTTGCAATAAATTTGTCTAAAATGATCTTGTGTAAATAAATTTGGTACTTTCGTAATCCAGAATGATCTTGTTTAAAGAAAGTTTTGTTTTTTCGCAAATCAGAATGATTTTGGATTTACTAGACTAAAGGCTATAAAAAATCAGAACGATCTTCATTTTTTTAGAGTATTGTTTTTAACAAATCAGAATGATCTTCGTTTTTCCATCCTGTTGTTTTTAAAAAACCAGAATGATCTTGCTTTTCTATAATGATTTTGTGTTGTTATGTTAATACATATCTTCAAATAATACACTCAAAAACACATGTTAAATAGAAACACACTTTAGAATCATAATTAGAAGTTTAATTAAATTTGTTTGATTATCATCAAAACATTAATTTGGAATTTTGCCTCAACAATGCTTTATGCTACAAGATGGACAGGACTTTTATATTAAGCTTGTGCACTTGAATGTGAGCTATTAAGGTTTCTTTCTTAGATCACCATGAAATAGGATCATGACAAGATGGATACAACCACCTGAGGTGGACCTACAATCATTAGAGTTTGAGGCCCAATCTACATCACAAAATCCAATGAGAGAGTCTGATGCATGGGTGTTGGCTGAATGAGTAGGCCACGTTGTAGTGTACCACTTAGATAGAGCAGAAATCTTTTTACTCTTTGCCAATTATCTTCAAGGAACTGATAAAGGAATTGGCAGACCTTATTAACAAAAAAGGAAATTTATGGCCTGGTAAGTGTAGCATATTGAAAAGCCCCAACTAAAGAATGAAACTGGGTTGGAACAAGGATTGAATCAAATTCAACTTTGGAGAGTTTTTGTTAGACACCCATTGGTGTTGGCATACCTTTAACATTGTCCATGATACCTTAGCATTGGTGTTGGCATTGTGGAACACCCATTGCACAAGTGAGTGACATCAATGTCAAGGAAATAGTCCAAATTTCCTAATTGTTTAAGAGCAAATTTTGAATTGAGCTTAGTGATAAGTTGTTGAATCTATGACAATGAGCTGCCAATGAGAATTATATCATCAACATATACAAGGGCCATTATGTGAAAAAGTTTGTGCGCATAGTAAAGAGGTTATGATCACACATAAAAGGCCTTATTTAGTTTGCAAATCAAGGTTTTGTCATGCGCGTCAAAGCTACGAGCTGCTACATGTAGACCTATTCTTCTAATATTCCATTTAAGAAGGCATTGTTGACATATATTTGTTATGTAGGCCATTTATTTGAGACACAACATTGAGAATAGTGTGCATAGTAACAGGCTTAACCATAGGGAAAAATGTTTTTGTATAATAGTAACATGTTTCACCACAAGGAAAATTGTTGACATCTAGTCTTGCCTTATACTTATTAATAGAGTCATTAGGGTTTTCTTTGACCTTAAACACCAACCTACATCCTATGGGTCTACGATTAGCTATGGGGAGCAATTAGAGCCCATGTTTTTATTTGATTGAGGGCAGCATACTCAACTTTCAAAGTTGCAAGCCATTGAGGTTCATTAAGGGCCTGCTAGACAATGGTTGGTTGTATGTGTGAGAAGGAGGGTAGGATTCAAGAAATGTAGCACAATACCCTTTTTTGCTCTAGTCTACATAGCATGAGTGTTTCGATGGTGAATTCTTATAGGAACTTGCAACTAAAGATTAGAATCAATAGAGGTCAATGTTTGAGATGAAGCTTGGCGTGTAGGAGGGGAGGAATTAGATGTTGGAGGTACTGATGAGGATGGAATAAGTGGTTGTTGTATTGGTGAAGAGGATATAGGTAATAGGATGGATGATGAGGATGAAGGTAAGGAGTCAGGTTGTGTAGGGAGATAGTGATTGGGATTGTGAGGTTGGAAGTGAAAAATTTGTAAGGGAAGAGATAATGCAAGTGTGAGGTTATCAGTAGTTGAAGTGGGTTTAGATTTAGAGAAAATTTATGAGTAAGGGAATTTGCTTTCATTGAACAGTACATCCTTTAGATGAGGATGAGTAACTAAGGAAAATACATTCTTGATATCTGAAGGCTAGTTTATGGAAGTTGTAGGGCCTTAAGAATGGAAAACATGCACATCCAAACACTTTCATATTCTTGTAGGTATGGTGTTTATTAAGAAGGATGTAGTAGCGCAAGTTATTATTCAAAATTGGTGTAGGTAAACGATCGATAAGAAAAGCAGCAGTGATCCCAAAATGGAAAACATGCACATCCAAACACTTTCATATCCTTGTAGGTACAATTGATATGAAAAGCAACGCACTTGTGTAATGACAAATGCACGATTCTAGAATCTGAGAGGATTACCTGTGTGTGCAAGTAGAGTAAGCCTGGAGTCAACAATGTGTATCTGATCCCAAAATGGAAAACATGCACATCCAAACACTTTCATATCCTTGTAGGTACGATTGATAAGAAAAGCAATGCACTTTGTAATGACAAATGCATAATTCTAGAATTTGATAGGATTACATGTGTGTGCAAGTAGAGTAAGCTTGGTGTCAACAATGTGTCTATGCTTCCATTCAACAAGACAATTTTGATAGTATGTATGTAGGTTATATTCTGCACAGTCCTACATATAGGATATATGTTTATCCTTTTTTCAATAAAAGATATTCATGTTATGCATCAAATTTTCTATTACTTGTTACATTTCAAGCATGTTCAAGATTCTATCAAACAAACATAGCTAATAAAGAAAAGAAAAAGCACTTATAAGATAGTTTGTTCACTTATGATTGTTTCTCGTATTAGAGATAGCTTGTTCACTTAATATTGCTTAAGTCGTTATGCAAGTTGTCGATTCCAACTAATTAAGCTTCTAGAACATTTTATTAGTTAAAGTTGATTAGCAAAATTTGTATCAAACTGATCTCTACTGTGTGTGCAAGTAGAGTAAGCCTGGTGTCAACAATATGTTTGTTATCCCAATATGGAAAACATGCACATCCAAACACTTTCATATCCTTGTAGGTACGATTAATAAGAAAAGCAACGCACTTTTGTAATGACAAATGCATGATTCCATAATTTGAAAGGATTACCTGTGTGTGCAAGTAGAGTAAGCCTGGTGTCAACAATGTGTTTGTGCTTCCGTTCAACAAGACATTTCTGATAGTATGTATGTGGGTTATATTATGCAAAGTCCTACCTGTAGGAAATATGTGTCCTTTTTTCAACAAAAGATATTTATGTTATGCATCAATTTTCTAATTACTTGTTACATTTCAAGCATGTTCAATATTCTATCAAACAAACATAACTAATAAAGAAAAGAAAAAACACTTTTAAGATAGTTTCTTCACTTATACTTGTTTCTCATATTAGAGATAGTTTGTTCACTTAATAGTGCTTAAGTTGTTATGCAAGTTGTTGGTTCCAACTAATTCAGCTTCTAGAACATTTTATTAGTTAAAGTCAATTAGCAAAATTTGTATCAAACTGATCTCTTCATATAAATGAAGATCACCACTTGCAATCAATTTAGAATATTCAATTCAATTACCCGACGACTTCTTCTTATTCTCATGTGAAATTGTCTCATCTAATCTTTGTAAAATTGATGATAAAAACTTCAAATAGTGGCACCAACAAATTGACAGTGTAAATCATGGTCACAAGGTTTAGATATTCATCACACAAGCTGGTACCTTTGCGTTTTCTCAATGATGCAGATTGTGATGTAAATCATATCAATCCTTTGTATCTTGAACGGGAGCAACAAGATGCTCTCATCTGCACCTGGATTCTCTCGACAATTTCAGATTCGCTTCTTACGAAACTCATTGATTGTCACTACGTGTGGCAAGTTTGGGGGAAATTCATTGTCATTTTCATACCTTGCTCACTACCAAAGCACGCCAACTTCGCTCTGAGTTGTGAAGTCTTACAAAAGGAGGTTGTAAGATTGATGAATTTCTTCTTTGTATTTGCACTATCAATATCAATGAATTCTTAATCTCCATTGGAGATCCTGTACCACATAATTTGATTGAAATCATTCTTGAGGCATTACCAGATGAGTACGATTCCTCTTCCCACCCCCATAGTAGTAGTAACAGCTACTTCTGATTATTGCTTTGCAGCGTAAAAGACAAATAACTTCTAATTATTGCTTTCCAGCGTAAAAGACAAAGAAAACCCAAAACATGTTATGTAGAGTTGACAAGAAAATAAAAAGTAAAAGACAAGAAATCAAAGAAACGAAGATTAGCCTAGTGGATTTAAGTCATCGACTTCACTTAATAATCCAAATTATTGTAAGTTAAATGTTTGAGGCAAAACATAAGAAACAACAATAAACAGACCATTCCATACTTGATAGGGTTGAATTACGGTTCTACAATAAACTCCTGAGAGGTTCTCGCAATAGGAACAGCGTTTCTACAGAGGCGTTAGCAACAAGCAACCTAGAATTAACAAGTTTTTGGAGAACTAAATATTTAGATGGGTAAGCACCACCAGATATGGTTAAGCCTTATCAAATGCATCAGTAGAACACATTTGGATTTCATATTGCTTTAACCACCCTCTTAATTTTCACTGTATTACGCCGCAATAATGCATAAACAGAAGATAATAATATATATTGCAGCTTATTAAATCAGTGAAATGACAATCATTTGACTCAAGATCAGTTACATTTTTCATGTTATTCATACTATATATTAATCTTTGTTCTTATGTATAATTGTGTTATATCTAAATTCTTGCTACATAACATAATTTTTCTCCTCTCTAGCATATAACAAACCAAAAAAAGGCCACGACAAAAAACTCAAGGCAACAACAAAAAACTTGAAAAGTTAAATGCTACCTCGTGTGTGATCAATGATCATGTCCATCGCCGGCAGCAATAGAGACGCCAAAGGAGGCGGTCTTAATGCAAGAGAATATGCGGTCTTAATGCAAGAGAATATGCGGTCCTAATTTCCCCTTCGTTCTTTCCCTGCTTCGATGTGTGTCGCAGAACGCAAACGATCGGTTATAGTAACTGAATATTCATTTCACTTTTTCTCGTTTTTTCCTAACGGCTATTTGTTCTGAATCGAGCGAAGACGAAGAAGAAAGCGAGCGTGATTCATTGATCAACGACATCGTTTTGGCTGTGTTTGAGCGACGGCGTCGTTTTGGCGTTCCGTTATTGCGAGTTTTTTTTCCTTTTCTTCCGCAACTGAATCAATCGTCGTCGTTCTTTACAAGTAATGGCTACTTGTTCAACATGTTCCGATAAGGTTTTTTTGAATCGAGAGAGATCGTCGTGGTCGTGGCTTGAAGAAAGCGAAAGTGATTCGTTGAGCGACGTCGTTTTGGAGTTTAATTTCATTTCTGTTCTCTTCTTCCGCAACTGCATTCTTATCATCTTTCTGCGTTCGAATCAACGTTCTCGTTGGTGGCTCTAAGGAATACAGAGATAATAAGATAGTTTAAGCGGTGACAAACTATTACAACTGAATTTGATTACGGCTATGGAAGGAGAACTTTGATTGATTAAGAAATGGAGAAATTAAACACAAGAAAGGTTTTCACTAAATTTTCCGTTACTCGCTTCAATTTCAAGAACAATGGCAAATTAGGTCCCAAGGTACTTGCTACTAACGGTCGTTTACTTGGTTCCCAAGGGTCATATTTTCTTTACAAATTGGGCCTAGTTCACTATCCTTTTTAGTTTCTAAAATTAATCTTTAGGAAAAATATTATTTATTTCTTCTTACTAATTAATAATAACTAAAAAATTATATTTTATTATTTTTAAAGAGTTGTGTTACTAAAAACTAATTGTGGTATTTTTAAATAAAAAATAAAAATAACATGGCACTTTCATTTTTATTTTTTTTAAAGAAACTTTTATAGTTATTAATGAAATGTATTGTCTAAAATCGAATAAATTCTTATATTGTTTTAACTTTAATTTAATTTATATAAAAATAAAATAAAATATTTCATTAGAGTAAGAAATTAAGTTCTGAGTACATGTAGATATTCTTTTTCGGTTTGATTTTTAGGAGAAACAAAAAAATCTAAGCTAATAAAAAAATAGTGGATCTAGTTTAATTCAATTTATTTTCACGTAATCCAAACCAAATTAACGAAGAGTGAGTTGATATGATTATGGTTAATTGGATTGATATTTTTAAAGATTTAATGTTTTAGAAAATATAAATAAAAAATTAAAACAACTTTTATCTGCAATTATGAGATAAATTATTTATTTTGTGACCATAACTAAATAGAGAGTACTGCTAACATTATCCTTCTTGGATATATAAGAGAAATAAATAACTAATACATTCAATTTTAATGGAAAAATATGGTCAAAATGTTTTATAATCCTGAAATATTGACTCATTCCCTTAGACTCCTCCACAATACTAATACCCAAACCGACCACAATATTAATACCCAAAAACCGATAGAAGTTAAATAAATTTTTAAGGAGGAGGTTGTAATTAAATTGGTTTAGATTCTTTTAATTCATCGTATCATTAATTTTGGTTCTTAACACATGACTATTTCAATTGCAACTATTAAGGAATTGAAGAAGAAAAAAATTAGATATTTATCTCTTCTTTTCTTTTTACAAGATCTTTGTCTCTTTTAATTGGGAAAAGTAGAGATTTAAACAAATAGTAAATCATTAGTTTGGATTATCTCACTTTAAATTTCTATCAATTTCTATTAATTATTTCTATTTTTTAAGTTTAGTGTATACTACCACAAAAGTGTACAAGATAAGTTATATATTTATATTTTGTTTGTTTCTCTCTATCGTTGTCTCTTTTGTAACTCTTCATTCAATCGTCGTGTTACTGTTCTTTTCATTATTTTTTAGTTCAAATAATTTTATTGTCTTTGATTTTTTAATTTATACGTGGATTGCACGTTCTTCTCCTCCTTTAACCATATTGGCACTATTCCATTTATCATAGAAAATAATTATTTTTTTTTATTTATATTAGCTTTATATAAGTTTTAGGTTTAGTTTTACCTTTTAATTATTTATTCTAATATTTTTATTTTTTTCACTCTAGTGAGAAACAAATTAAGAGAAAGAAATTAGGTATATATGAACAATAAGAAGAAACCAAATTACAAATATCAAGAGGGAGAAACAAATCATATATGAAGATGAAGAAATCACAAATTGATAGTTGTGATCCATGATCCATTGCCACCATAAAGTAATGCCTAAAAACCCGATTCTCAATTCCACTCTTTTATGTTCATGCCTTTTGATGCTAAAAGATGTTTTTTTTTTTTTACTCATGTAATAACTGGTTTTATCATTATAGGGTAGAGGAATGATTTTTTTTTTTTTAAAGAGGAATGGGTTTTTAATCCCAATTATCACAAAAAGAAGAAAGAGTAAATTAAACGATATTATAACACTTAACATGAAATAATTTTCGAGTGATCACACCATCATTTAATATTTTTAATAAATAATTTAATTTTAAATATTTATTAAATTTCATAATCATTATTAAGTATTCTTATTTATCATAATAATTATTAGTTCCCATTAAATATACGCTCATATATATATGTGTGTAATCAAAGTGGTTATTATTTTAATAATTAGATTAATATACTTCACACAATATTTTTCAAATTTCTTTTCCTACCAAAAGTTTTCAAAACCAAAAATTTCTGTTAGTTATAAATTTATTGATAAATTGTATGTGTTATTAGATAACTATAAATTATATTTTTAGTTTTATAAAAAATTTCTTTTATTGAATTAATTCTAACAAAAAAACCTTCACCGATATTTAGTCTCAAATTTGATAATTACAAGGGCCAAAATTGGCTACACAATTGGATAGTATGTGCATAAATATTTGAGCTCGCTTTCAATGTGATTGTTTAAGATTTTTTTAAAAATAATTTTCATTTTATATTTTCAAAAATTATTATTTTTGATAATTTATTTAAAAATATTAGAAATTATTTTAAATTCATTTATTATCTATATAAAAAATAATTTTGATATTCAATAACTTAGATATTCATTATTAGAAATTTTAACATAAGAAAAATGATATTATTTTTCTAAAAATATATCTTTCAAAAATAATTTTTATAAAAAATTTCTCAAAATAGTTTTTCATTTTAATACTTTTTGAAGTTTCATTATCCAAAAATATGTAATTATATGGATCAACAACATATTTAACTCTTAAAAAAAAATGTAATTTTTGTAAAAAGAATATGTAAGAGAAAATGAATTTTTGTTGTTGAAATTTTTATATCTTTCTTTCAGAGGAACCCTAGCTAGCTAAAGCGTCGAAAAATGTCAGGAGGAGTGAAGAGAGCACTGAGACAGTTCACCTTCGGAACCGGCAAAACCGCCGGCCGTAACTCTTCCGGTCGCATCACTTCTTTTCACAGAGGCGGCGGTGCTAAACGGTTACAACGAACTATCGATCTCAAACGTAACACGACTTCTTCCATAGGTATCGTCGAAAGAATCGAATACGATCCTAACCGTTCATCTCGCATCGCTCTCGTTCGTTGGCTTAACGGTATTCATCCACCTCCCAAACGCCACACCACCACCACCACAACCACCGCCGACGCCGCTGCTTCCCCAAGAGTTCTCCAAATCGACTCTTCATCCAACAATAACGAGATTCGTGGCGTGTTCGGTTTCAGTTCGTTGCTTCCGCAATACCGAACAAGTTCCGGGAACATTTTCCTCTCTGCGTTTTCGTCGAAGACGAAGGAAGAGAAATCTGGATCGGTTTCGTTGCCGTTAGGGTTACCGAGGATCGCTGTTGCGGCGGCGAGACCTGAGTTCTTTGCCACACGTGTGAAAGGGGAAGAGAAGATGGAAATTCGTAATTGGAAGAAGAATAGTGATGTTTGGATGCATAGGAACAAACGTAAAGCGGCAATTTCATGGCATACCGTTGCTTGATTGTAAATTTGAATTTATCGCTTAATTTTCGAAAGATTAATTGTTACTTTAGTTTTGGATTGTTAATTGCTTGTTAATTTTTACTTTGGATCGTGTTTTTTTGTATGTTGAAGCATAATGCATGAATTGGTGGTGAAGACAATTTAGTGCACGATTGAATTCAATTTTGAGAGTTAAAATTGATTTCGGAAACTCAATTGATTTTGGTATGTTTGGAGGATTCCGATTAGAGTTGATTCTAATTTGAAGTTAGGAATTGTAGCAAATTTTTATACTCTAAATTTATTGTTCACTGACTTTTATACGAATGTATATTATCCAATGTAGAATCAAACACACTCTTAGGTTATTTGATTTGTTCAACTTTGATTTGTGTTGCAAGAGAAAACGAGAGAGGGATAGGGACAAACGTAAATCGGCGATTTATTGGCACACTGTTGCTTGATTGTAAAACTAAATTTATCACCTTTTTTTTTGGGGGGAAGATTAATTGTTGGTTGATTTTGACTTGGGATTGTGTTTTTTGTATGTTTTGATTCTTTTTTAGGAGAACTAAAAGTGATTTTGGTATGTTGAAGCATAATGCATAAATTGATGATTTGGATTCATTTTTGAGATTTGAAGTGATTCTGAAAACTTGAAATTGATTTTGGTATGTTTAGGGGTTTTCAATTTGAGTTGATTTTGCCTTTACAATTGATTCTAATTCACAATGGGATTTTTACTCTCAAAGTCAAACTCACTTTCGCCACTCTAGAACTAAACACACACTTATATGTTATTTTCTGTGTTTTGACTTTGATTGGTGTTGCAAGAGAAAATGAGAAAGGGATAGGAATTGAATGATTTTTTTTCCTCAAGCTTTCAATCAATGCTTGATGAGGTAAGATCTGGAAAATGATACTGAATCAGAAGCTCAAAGATTTATGTTGAGTTTGAACTTTGAAGGGGTCATGAATTTGTGCAGGTTGTATAGTTTGTCACCATGTAGCATATGATGATGAACATTAAGATTTGAGAAGAACTAATCAAGCAATGCTCTCATTAATCTGAAATGGGTATATTTAATATCTTGATACCTGATGTGTATATTTATAAGTTTCAGGTACAACACTGATACTAATATGCCGACACTGGTAGTTGTTAAATGAGAGTTTTTAACAGTAATAATTTGAGAAAATGGAAATAATTGAGTGTAATTATATGTGTCAAACACTGATACTAATATGCTGACACTGGTAATTGTTAAATGAGAGTTTTTAACAGTAATAATTTGAGCAAATGGCAATAATTGAGGGTAATTATATGTGTCGGTATCTGACACCGAACTATGTTAAACACTCAATATGCATTCAATTTGAAGTGTCGATGCCACATAGTGTTTGATTACTTGTTTTGAGAACTAGTTTTTTTTCTAGTGTTCATTTTCTCTATGCTTAATGTGCTTATTCAATTGCTCTTGTAATGGAAATTATAGGACAATCATTGTGAGGTGCTTCTCATGTATATATTTTCTTACTGTAATGGAGTGAGGAGCTGATTTTTAAAAGGAGACATTAATCTTAAGTGTGGTGATTGGCTTACATCTGGAAAAGCATATTTTTGTTCTAATTTGTTTACTAGTTGCTATAAAGAGGTATTTGTTGCTGTTAAATTATCTTGAAGTAGTAGTAAGATATGCTTTGGATGATGATATATATAGTGCCCATTTCAAAATTGGGTGCAGATTTCTTGAATTTGGATTTGCTGCAGTTGGACTACGTAGTCAGCACATCTGGTCCGTCTGATTAAAGATCAGATGGTCCTATTTTAAGGTTGGATTTTAATTACTTTTAAATCTAAAATCCAAACTTGAAATCCAAATAGTCCATGATTGGACGGTCCAGATGTGCCTGCTATGGGTCCAGATTTCTCCTATTACAGAGTTGATATCTTTCTACATCAGTTGCAGTATAACTCAATTCAATTAAGTGTGCAGTTTTTGATGTCCTGGGGGTTATTGTCCAGAATTATTTTGTCATTCTTCTGTCATATGGTTGTCTAATTCAGACATTGTATTGTTCCTAGTTTGGCACATCTTGTGCTACTATGTGATCTCATTCAATGGAAGTTTTTAAGCTTATAGAAGAATGGTATTTTATTCCTTGGTTATCAGCCCTTTATTTGAATATATAGCCAGTGCAGTATACACTAAACTTCAACCATGAAAATTTTAAAATACAACAAAGTATCTTGTAGATGCTTTATTTTATCATTTGACACTGATTATAATAGGTCGATTCAATCATGTTCCCAGAATACCTGGTAAAAACAAATAAGACAGACCAAAATCAGTAAATTACTACATCAGAGAATATTCACCTTTTTTGAGACATAGAAAATGGGGTAAACCACCATTTTAGTCTTTGAAAGTGTAAAACATTGTCACTTTGGTCTCTAACTTAGCCAAAAATTCAAAATAGTTTTGAATCATTAAAATAGCCCTTGAAAGATATAATTACTATTATTAAAGTCCCAAAAAGTACAATTTACTGTCAAAATTAGTCTATGACTATTATAATGTTAATGACTAAAATGATTGATGTTTTGATAATCCGATAAATAATTTAGGTGCTTGATTAAGTCTGATATTAAAGTGTTGACATTCTATACTTTCAAGGATTAAAATTAAGGTTTATCCAAAGAAAATTTTGCCAATATGTGAACAAATTGTACAAACTTCATAATACCATATCTTTGAATTCAGATCACAATGAAAAACTAACTACTTGAAGATGACAAAAGGCAACTAACTACATTTATATTTTGTATCAGCAAATGCCCTAATTCTTACATCATGAATCACAGGCCTTAAAGTTACACTGCTAGAAAAACTGAGAACAACATTACTGCATCAAAGTTGCAAAATAATGCCGAAGATAAACAGAAAAAAATAAGTCAGAA
Organism: Cicer arietinum; assembly: GCF_000331145.2. Taxonomy (NCBI): domain Eukaryota; kingdom Viridiplantae; phylum Streptophyta; class Magnoliopsida; order Fabales; family Fabaceae; genus Cicer; species Cicer arietinum. Next base: position 1,636,664 of record NC_021162.2, read on the forward strand.
CCTCATCAGTAATACAACAAAATTTCAAACATGTCATCAACATCAACATCATCATTGAGTAATACAAGCTAAAGATGAAGTTTCAAACATCTTTCAGTTTTTTACAGGCCAGTTATCCTTTCATAATCTCAACTATTCAATATTTTAGTTATAGATCCTATTGTTTACATAGTTATCCATGTAATATGCTCTTTAAGAATCAGCTGTCTCTAACTTTAATTTTTGTCTTGACATTTTCAACATATTATAAGGGTATGTTTAGTACTTGTGTGTCTTTTTTTGTTAATCAATGTAACATAAATGTCTACTTTGCGACCGTCTTCGAGGGGATTTTGAATTTTGTACCATGAGGTTACAAGACTAAACTCTTAACTCGTGGCGTGATTTTATTTAGTCACGCATGACGTATCATAGACTAAAAACAACATTGTTTAAAACCTAAATTACATGATTAAAATCAAAAAATGTTATAATCACAGATACTTAAATCATATTTAAATCTAAATTAAATATTAGAGAACACATTATAAAGTTTTTAAATATGTATCTTAAAAATAGATTGATTTTATGCAATTTTACTTGGCTGAGAGGAAAATGTAGAAATAAATTTCTCATGTAACTATGAAGACAGATGTACATTCTCAACTAACCAACAAAACGGATAAGAGAGTGTCAGCTGAGAAGTTTCATTCCATTAATTTTTTTTCTTCTTATTCTAATTTTTATTTTCCTCCCTAAGGAGCCAAAAAGCTTGGACAGGAACAAATGTTACCCATTCCAATCCATTCATGATAAATTTTTGTGAAGTAACAGTCACATAATTCCATTATGAGGCCAATACACTAGAGTAGAATTTACAAGGATACAATTAAATTATTAAAAAAAATATCAACATAACCACCATCACATATTTACACTCTACTCATGAGGAGATAAGATTAGTGGGGCCATAATCCACGTGGCACTATCATAGTGGTGCCTAATGATAAGGCTAAGATACAAAAAGTTTCAAACTTGTGTGGTTAATATGGCTGCAATGTTTATCATTTTCACAATCCAACAAATTGGTATTAGACAGTAGCTAATTACCACATATTTTAAGATCATATTGGAAATATTGAAAATAGCAAAAATAAAACATTATATATAGCAAGGTATAGTAGAAGCTTTGCAAATTCAGTACAAGTGTTTCTGATTAAAGAGTTAAGTAAGGGAGAAAAACAATGGCTTCCTCTATGATTTCTTCTGCAGCTGTGACTACAGTCAACCGCGCCTCTTCGGTGCAATCCGGCGCGGTTGCTCCATTTGTTGGTCTCAAATCCATGGCTGGTTTCCCAGTTAGAAAGGTCAACAATGACATTACCTCCATTGCAAGCAATGGTGGAAGAGTACACTGCATGCAAGTTAGTGATTTTTTTCTTAATAATCTACAACTATTTTTTTGATATATCATATTATAGATTTATATTTGCCTTTTAAAATATTATCATATTTAACAATTGATATACAATATTGATTTACTACTAAACGTTGTTGCTGTTCAATAATTGAACATAACAAATTGTAAATCTTAATTAACATAGATTCTTTAGACAAATTTGGTTTGGTTTTCAATACATAATAAGAGAGATTTTGAAGAAAACAAATTGAGTAGCAAAAATTGATGGATTCATTGGTTAAGGATATGTTACATATTTTTGTAATAGAAGATATATAACTCAAATATACTAAGGGATTCATTGGCAAAAATGTGTACAAATTTGTTAACCCTTTTGTTCAATTATAAATATGTACTAATTTTGTTAACCCCTTTGACTTAATCTTTTGATATTACTACTATATAGGTGTGGCCACCAATTGGCAAGAAGAAGTTTGAGACTCTCTCATACCTTCCACCATTGACTGAAGAGCAATTGCTAAAGGAAGTTGAATACCTTCTAAGGAAGGGATGGGTTCCTTGCTTGGAATTTGAGTTGGAGGTCTACTCTCATTTTATTTACTTACTTTAATTTCTATTTTATTCAATTAACATATACGTAATTTTGAGTCAGAGTTTTAAATAGCAGTCACAGTCACAATAGTGATTCTTGATACTACTACAGAGAATCACAACCAAATACGATGATGTAGTCATAATTGTAATTACATAATAGTTTCAACAACATAAAAAACTGTTATGTCGTTGTTCAGATTGCATCTGAAGATCTTTACTTAAAACTCTTCGAAGTTAGGATGGTTAATATGTTTATTTGTACTTATTTGCAGAAAGGATTTGTGTACCGTGAGCACAACAACTCACCAGGATACTATGATGGAAGGTACTGGACAATGTGGAAGCTTCCATTGTTTGGTTGCACTGAGGCTGTTCAAGTGTTGAAGGAACTTCAGGAAGTTGTCAAGGCTTACCCTAATGCTTTCGTCCGCATCATCGGATTCGACAACGTTCGCCAAGTGCAGTGCATCAGTTTCATTGCACACACACCTAAAGAGTTCTAAGTTTGAGTATTAACTCTCTTGGAAGAATCATTTATTTTCTCCCATTTGTTATGCTTGTAATTTCCTTTTCTTCTTCAAAGGAATGTCTTCCTTTGTTTTTTCGGTTTTTACTTTCGGACTTCAAATGCAAATGGATGGATAAGAGTTAATAAATGAAATGGTCCTTTTATTCATTCTCAAAGTACTATAATTTTCTGTTGTTTACCTTGTTATTATGTTGAACTTGATATTTTAACTAATAAAGGAACCAACACTATGATATTAAGGTTTGTTTCTTAAATGTGAAGTCAAGGATGAGACTATATGACCAAGTAACTATGTTTTCAAATTAATCTTTGAGGTGTTTATTCTTCATGCTAACCTCATAGTCTTATTCCATGAAGCTATTGAGCTTTACCTAATTGACATATCTTTATCCTTGGCAACAAATATTTTTATATAAGAGCAACTTTTTCTACCACACATTTCTAAAAAGAAGGATAGGATTTTGAAAATATACATCTAGATCTAGATGAGGAAAAATATTGTTTTTTTTTTTGTCTAAAAATACACATTGGAAGGACATAAAAATTGTCTTTGTTTTCTTTTTGGATGTGTATTTTTCAATTGTCGACCTAAACATTCGTATATATAACTTAACAAACTTTAAAGTCCAACATAGCCCTTTTGTTTTAGTCATTTATTAACTTTCCTTTATAATTTTCAAATCATTTGTAGTTTTGAAAGGGAAAACAAATCGAAATTTGACACAAAATCGAGTAGATGAATCTCTCTTACCACAAAAATAAAACAATTTATCTTGAACTACAAGAGTGCTTGTCAAATTCTGTTCATTGGCTGAAAATTGTAGTCATGCACATGGATTACTTATTTGGTTGATCATTTAGTGGTTGAGTTAATAAAATTTATGATAGATGACATCTTATCTTGTGGAAATACTTGACTCTTTTTGATAGCAACGTTTATGGAAAGAGAAATCTTACTTCCACATAACTATTTTTCATCTTTACAAGAAATTTTTTTGAGCATATTTTGAAAATATAAAAATATTTGAGTGTATACAATTAATATGAGAATAAATGATCTCTTGCGAAGATTAGTATAATATGTTTGGTTTAGCTACTTGACATAAACTAACATCAATTGAACATTCATATCACCAAAACACATCAATTTCACTTTTTATAAACGAACAAAATACATCGAAATTGACTGACATATTAATAGGAAAAAAGTTTCCAAGTTTTTTTATTTACATTTTTTTTTTATCATGAATAATATTTTAATTTCTTCCCATCTGATAACAATCTTAGGCATAAAATTTTGACTTAAACAATGTAAGGCACTCTGAATTGATGATTTTATTCATGAATAAAGTGGAAATATTTTAAAGAGTAAAAGAAAATGATTCTAATCAAGAGATGTTACACTAAGAGCAACAAACAATTGAAGTGTGCTTTGACCAGCATCAGCATATTCCCTGATTCTTGCAACAATTGAAGTCCAAGATTTAATTTTTGAATCCTAGAAAAGTAGAGAATGACACTATTGATTCTTCAAGATTCTTAATAATGTTGAAAAGAAACATATCACAAATCAATTAACACACCTAATCAACACAACTGTAAAGATCAATAACTTCCTACCAATGGTGGTCTTGAACATGTGTAGGTGGTTCAATCAGACATGATCTACTTTTAAGGGGTACTATTTTTTTTTTCTTACCATTTTTTAATCCTAAGATAAAGATTTTATGGTAAAGATTAGGGGTACAAAAAATGAAAAATAAGGTGTGACAGAATAAACATTATTATATCTAGTGTTTAATACACACATAATAATTAATAAGATAACGTTTTATTTTCTCATGTATTTGATACACATCACATCAATATAGTATATATTATATTTAAATAACAAAATTATCATTGTGAATAATTACATATTAGTTTTGTTAAAAATTAACTTAACGAAAAAATAATAACAAATTAAATAAGTAATGAAATAATATTATATCTAAAACAATCCACTAACACTACTGTATAAACAATTGAATATTTTTTTTTTAAATAATGAGTAACTAAATAATTTTATTTATTTGTTATAATATAAATAAAGATATGATATATATTATATGTAAATGGCAGAAATATCCTTGTAAAAAAATTATTTTTATTTTAATATTTTAATTAATCTTCGTATTTGTATAATTTTGAATGCTAATTTAAATTATATAAAAAGACAAAGTTATCATTGTGATAAAATCATAAATATTTTTTAAATTAATTATTAATATTTCATTTTTAAGTTTAAGATCAAATTCTATTAAGTATTTTTATTTATTTATATTTGATTAGATTTACATATCTAAAATATTTTATAAATTATTTTTATATTTTATATTTTATAAGAATAATTAAGTAAATTATTGTTCTTATCATTTTCTGATAGTTTATAACTCAGCTCATATTTATGATATAAATTTCAATTAAAGATACATGATAAGATAGAGTTATGGGTTGACTTATCATATCATATCATGTTGGTTCATCAAACACTCAATTCAAATATAATATGATAACTTATTTATATCTTGTCCATCAAACGAATTCTAAACATATTATTAATAGGTGTGCATCAATAAAGACAAAAACCAAGTGTTTGAGATCAAACAATGAACTTCAGTTAAAAATAAATCTTTTGAAATAACTAAAATTGGATTATAAATAAAACAATTTTTAATTAAATTTTACTTACGTCTCAACTAAATCCTAAATTATTAAAGTTTTATTCCTACGACATCGGAGAATTAAAAAAAAAAAATGATCATAGAATGTTAGCTTAATGGTAGGAATGTAATATTGTAATCTTAAGAAAGAAGATGAAATCTTATCTGAATTTCTCCATTCCAATATTTAGATCTATAAATGCAATTTTTAGATTTATTAAGGCAACATTTCCTTGGTTTGCATAGGGAGTAGGGACCAAAATCTTAGGGACGCCCAAGCTATGATTCATCAAGTTCTTTCTCACTTTTCACATTTATACCTCAACATAACTTGAGCAGTAAAACAAAGGAAATTAATAAATGAAGAGTATTATTTGTTAAAATCTAAATGTTAACAAATAATAACAATAATAGAAATAATAATAATGATATTAATGGTAAAATAATTACAATAATATACTATCTTAACTCTTCATCTTAAAGTGTGTAAACAACATTCATAAAATAAAGAAAAATATTGTATATGTATATAAATTCAAAAAAAAAACGTAACTACATTAAATTTGTCTTAAAAAATCTAATTTAAGAAATAAAACCAAAATTAATTTTGTTTATTAAATACCTTTGCAATATTAAAAATATCTTAACTAAGCAAGTTAAAAGGAAAATTTATTACTAACACTAATAATAATATCGAATTAAATGATATTCTTTTTAAAATATTTGCAATTCAAGTGAACTAAAATTTGTAGTTTCATAAAAATAATATAAAAGAGACAATGATAACAACAATAATATATATAGTATTATATTTTATAACATAATAATACTCATTTGTATGAAGTAGAAGATTAAATTATTTTGTAATATTAATGATTATTATTAACAAAACTAATTAAGTCAAGTAATAACTAGACCACAAAATATTTAACATAAACAAGAAGTAGAGAGTCTAAGATTATTAAAACAAAATAGTCATAATAAACAAGAAAAAAACTCATAAAAAGATAGTAAAATCTATCAAAATTAAATAGAAGATTTCTAAATAATATAAAAAGACAAAGCTAAAGAAACATACAACTAGACATAGAGATTTCATATATGAAAACAACTAAATAAATAATAAAATAACACAATTAAACCAAATATTTAAGTCATATTTTTAATGACATAAATTCATGGAGGTTACACAATCACACAAAAAAATTTAAGTAAAATTCAATAATTAGAGAACCAAACAATTAACATAATTAATGACACATAATAAGAATTTAAGTAATTCTTAAAAATTCAAATTGAAGGTTACACAATTAATGACTCATAATAGAAATTTAAGTCATTAGTAAAATTCAAATTCAAAGTGGCCACCAAATTAATAACATATAATTAAAATTTAAGTAATTAATAAAATTCAATAAATAGAAAATCGAACAAATAACGCAAGTAACATCGGAATACATGCAACACACAACACATCCACCCCACAAGGTCCGAGAATTAGTGCTCTGATACCACATGTAACGCCCCAAATTTTTGATACGAATATTACTGAAAAGTATTTATTTTCTTTTAGAAACAACTAATTAATTTTTTTTTCTCATTAAAAGAACGTAATGTAATTTACTAAAATATTATTTATTTATTCATTTGCAAAATTAATATTCCAATTATTAGATCAATATTCATTTATGGTCCAAAATAAAATAAATTCTCTTTAAGTGAAATTCAAAAGAAACAATGTTGACTGAAATTAATGACATTCAATTTTTTTCTAGCTAATGAAATATCACTGCATTTCTATTAAAAGTTAATGATGAAGAGTAAATAACTTTACAATGTGCCGCAAAACTTTAGTAATACAAAATATTATTTTTAAGTAAAATATAATTTTCCCATGTGTGTGCACCAATCAAACGTCATTCATGCAACTCTTTGAAATCATTCGTACCTAAATGTTGGTGTAAGGGGTCAGTTCATCCCACAACAAAACTAAACCAAATAATAAATTAACAACCATAAAATATGAATATAAAATCTTTTCGTAATAAAAGATTTTAAAAAAATTTATTCTTTAATAGTTCTTAAAGATGTATCAAAAGTTATAGAATGTATCTAAATAAATCAAGTAGCAATCGTATAGCAAATAATTAGATCAAAATAAAATAACATAAAAATGTATGCAAGTCATGCATGCTCCTAAACATATATGATCCGGATATAACCAGCCACACAGGCGTCCACACAGAAGTCACCCATACCAATGGGAAAAATTAA